>NC_046167.1:35449980-35749980 GCF_011064425.1 Rattus rattus | reverse complement strand
CAGTGTATTTCTAAGGCATTTAATGGAAAAATATACAAAGCTTTTATTAAAAATGCGAACACTTTATAAAATATTAAGGATGACTTAAATAAATGGAAATTACTAAAGTAAATGTTTAACGGGCGTAAGATAATATGGTAAGAATATTCTTTCTGCCCGATAGGGATTTCCTGGATTTGGATAAGCAAACGTTGAGATTTATAGAGAAGTGTTAAGGGCCAAGAACCCCTCAGGACAAAGGATAAGGCCTGGGTGGGTCATACATCTTGCCAAATGGAGCACTGAGGCTCAATGCAAAGCCACAGTGATTTAGTCAGCGTGGAGTTGGCAGGGGAATCATAGACCAACAAGCCAGAAGCAAGCACAGCCTTTAACGACTGATTTCAGGATTAGTGCTACAGAGTCACTGTGAGGAAAGGCTTCTCAGGAACCACTCAGAGGAAAGGAAAATCTAACTCCCTCTCACACAAAATTAAATGTGAATTCATGAGTAGCTGTTAAGACATAATACAGAGGGTTCAACATATCATTAATGCCGTTTTTCCAATGACAATACTGTAACATCGGGACCAGCATATTAGTCAAGACAAAGACCATTTCACCACTTGTAAGATTTCCTTGTTGCTTTTTTAATAGCTGTAGAGCCCCCCCACACACACACACACTCCCTGGCACTCTCATCTCTCTCCTAACTTCTCCACATTTAGATCTGTCACCATGAATGCTATAGAAATGGGACCCTAACTATAAAACCACCTTAAACTGGTTTTTCTCTCTTGTATGACTCTCTAAAGAGTCCTGTAGATTTTTGTGTAAAGTTGTTGCTTGTTCCTTTTTACTGCTAAGGAATATTCCATATTATGAATATTGGCTAAAGACATCTCTATATTCCTAATTTTGACTATTACAAACAAAACTCCTATAAATATTCATGTGTAGATATTTATGGACATAACTCTTCATAAATGTTCAATAATATAGATTCTCATTTGTAGGCTTAGAATTTTCAAAACCTACTTTGAGTTCTTAACTTTTTCCACCTCCGCTTGAGTCCATTGACCAGAAGTAGCAGAAAAACATGGTTAATAGAACAAGGTCATGCGGCCCTGTTTAGAAGTAGATCGTTGGGGAGATTCCAATCTAAATTGTCAGTTTATCATCAGTCCAGTCCAAAATATCAAACACAACCAATATCTGTAGTCCAGTCTAATTGGCAAACACCAAACATGAATCAGTAGCAGCTATGTGATCCAGAAGAAATCTTGACCACTGATTTGGCATGAGTCCAAGGAAGTGGTGAGAAATCTCCAGAATACCACATGAAGTTCTTTGGTGCTTTTCTCTCTAAGGAGTCATAATTAGCCAAAACAGCAAAGACCAGCAAAGAATTGCAAAATGAACCAATGGAAGAACATCTTATTGTCTTCAGGGTTATGTTTATATTCATTCTAAACATCACGTGCTCTCAAGTGTCAACTCCATCAAAGCATCATATGCCTTCTCTGTTAATGTTATCTGCTTCAACAAGACATTCTCTTATGAGACTCCTTCAGCAAAACATCCTCTTACAAAACAGTTTCCAGAAAAACATTACATGACAGACCTGAGTCTCCAAAGAAACCAAAAATTTCCACTCCACTGGTTCTGTGTGTTTGTATGTGTGCGTTTGCGTGTGCGTGTGTGTGTGTGTGTGTGTGTGTGTGTGTGTGTGTGTGTGTGTTTAATCTGTCTAGGCATCTATCTATATTTATTCACCTATTGACCTATCTAATAATCTATCATGTACCTAATCATCTATCTATCTATCTATCTATCTATCTATCTATATATATATATATATCATTCACTATCTATTTTTAGAAGCCATCTGTTTTCCCGAGCAGCCATATCATTTTACGTTTTCACCAGGGATGTCTCCTTTCCAGAAATGAATGTCATTATTTAAAATTTTAGATCTATTTTTGGGTTTGTCATTGTAGAGATCACATTCTTGGTTTAATCCATACTTTCTAATAATTAATGACACTGATAGTATCTCCTCATGTCCTTTCTTTCCCATCCCTTGTAACTCCTTCTTTATGACCTAGGACTAGTATCTACTTAGACTCTAATTTTTTTTACTATAATGAGTTGTTTACATTTATTTATAACATACATACATACAGGTGTATATCTGTAACAACAATTAATGAAAAAAGAAGCAATGAATTTAAAGAAAGGGTATATGGAAGAATTTGGAAGGAAGGATGAGAGGTAAAATAATGTAATTACAATCCCAGATAAAGGAAATAATTAAAAATTATTGTATATTTATTTTTTAATTTCAAGTCCATGACCTATTGAGATAGGAGATATACTTTCCTACACATGTAATTATGTACATCCAGAAACCACAGATTATCAAATAATAGTTTGTGCCAGGTGTGGGATATTTCCCCTTGAATTATTGCTCATAGATATTTAGAGACCCTCAAAACAATAGAGATAATTGTTATCACTCTAGTTTTCCTACCAAAACTTGATGGAAAGGCTCTATTGCTGAAAATAGCATAATCGTTGGTCATGTGATATGGAAAACTCAACCTGACACTGCTTAGAGCCTTTTCCCAGATCTCTCGCTTTTGCAGTAATAAAAGGTGCTATATAGGCTGTTTAGGGATGAGGATTTGGGGTGAGTTGTCAATAATATTACCCAGGTTTGAACCCTTTGATTCTAATAATGACTTGCATGGCATAATGCCCCATGTGTGCAATAGAGGCAGTTTACTGTGCCTGTAACCACCTAGTTTGGGATTGGCTTTGTGGCCTACTCCACAGGAGGAAATGCATGCATAAACTATAATTCTGGTTATGAATCTATGATTGGTAAGCTCAGAGGCCCCAGGGAGAAACCCAAAACTGTGATTCTGTAACTTGATGTCATATTTAAAGTGCTCTGTAATTCTATCTCTCCACACTCAAATATTAGTGCAGCTCTCAGAGCTTATCAGAGAAATTTCTTTGTGTAGCGGATATTGGTTAAAACAGAAACACATACCTCGTGAAAGATCAGAGTGTCAACGAAGTGCTCAGCCATAAATGACATTGTTGTATGACAGCTCTCCCCAAGACACAAGGACCATCATGGATGGATGCAGGACTGTGAGATCCAGAAGAACTGGAAAGCAACAATATTGGCTCAAAAACCAGGACTGCAGAACTCAGGAACTCATAACCTCGATGGTTGCTGCCCGTTGTATAGCAGTTTCCTTCAAGATTAAGACCTTACTACACATTGGAAGGAGCACAGGACAGTAAAAGAGAGGTAGATCAACAAAATGTTTTAAGATAAAATTCTAAAGGGTAGAGAGACAAGAATATACTTAGGAATACTTACAATATGTTAAGACAGAATGTTTATGGTGAGGTAAAATAAAAGAATGATCTGAGGTATAAGGTGTAATAAAGCACTCCATCTTACAAAGAAGCTCCTTCCTCTGGGAACGTAAACTTAACTGAATGGCTTCAGGAAGTCTCTGAAGCTGAGCAGATTCACTAGATTCCTTCCTCTCCAAACAGAAATGATAAGGACCACGGAAGATAATCTCAGACAAATGGCTGCAAGAAAGAAGCAGAGACAAGTTGGACTGCATAAAAGGAACAGAAACTAGCTGAACTCTCTACGAAAGACATTTTCTAAACTGATGAACTGCGTGCTGGTTGTGTAGTATGCTCCTGATTTCTAAGTTTTGTAACCTGTCATCCATGTAGGGTTGGATTTTGTGGAGTAACTCTTTTCCAGTTACTTTTGTTCCATACATAACACTCCAGCCCCTCATGCATATTCTTATAGGTAACCTTGACGCTTTTATCGGTTCATAATGTTGGATTTGCACAATATCTTTATATTTTTCTATTGTTAGTTACCTTCTGGGGTCCACAGACATTTGTTTATATCTCCCAGAAATAATGTCACATAAGATCTGCACCTAGTCAAGCCAGCCAATGTTTTGGTATGGAAAAGGGAGTTATGAGCCCCACTTCTGTTCTGAGGCACTATGGGCAAGTTGATGTCTTGTGGAGGAGTGAGGGTCAATTTTCTTTAAGAGAGTAACTCCTGGTAGGTTGACCATAATCTAGTGGATGGGCTCACACCAGGGACATAAGAACAGTACAAGTAGGAGTTGATGAAGTAATGATAAAACTGGACACAAGTTGTAGGGTAGGAGGTTGGTGTTGATCCTGAAATAGGTGGTGTGAATGTGATATTAACAACATTTTAAGAGACAAAAGAGCTTTCGGTTGAGGTTTCTTGTTTTTGTTTTGTTTGTTTGTTTGTTTGTTTGTTTTGCTAAATGCTTGGTTCCACTGTTAGAAAACGTTGTGTCTGGTTTGTGTCTTTGGCAAGAATTGTAAGAAGTGTTTAGAGATGGTTTTATGGATTTCTTTCTGAGTTCTCTACTCTGTTCCCTTTGTTTCCATCAGCAGTCTGCTCTGCTAATGCCATTTTCTCGTAATCCCCACAGTAGCACATCTATGTAAGTGTAGCACATCTACCTATCATCTCAATAGGGATACATTCAGTCTCATTTTATTATTAATTTCAAAATTGTAAAACCAGTCTCACATTTTTCATATAAATTTTTGAATACAACCAATTTTTTTAACTACAAAAATGTAAGTCTCTACAAAACCCTCATCAAGCATCTACTCTACATCTTGGGATATCTATGCTGTGTAGAGTATCCCGGCCATTGACAGGCTGTGTTTCTCTGTGTGTTGAAGTAATCCTTGATTTATTTTGCCAGTACTTTTTAGATTCTAGCTTGCTCAATCTGTGCCTTGTTATGGTTAGATTTCAGTACATTTTTCCTGTAGTGATACTAACTTTAGTACTTTTGTTCATTCTCTTTTCTATCTTCTTTACTTTTTATCTTCTTTTCTTTTCTGTAAATTGGGCATTGTGTCCCTAAGAGGCCAGCCCTTTTGTTTCTCTGCCTCAGATTTTCATGTGCTGGGTTCTAGGATGCACCACGACCATTCACTTGTAGACATGTTGTTTATCAAGTTGAACCAATTTCCTTCCATCACTAACTTTTCTCTCAGGCGTTATGAAGCCCATCAGCTTTTAAACATTTCTAAGGAAATTTAGAATATCTGTCATATAAGCATAGGAAAGTATTTCAAAATAAATAAAAACTGCACAGCATATTGCAAAGGTCAATAAATTGAGAATGATGAAGCAGGGAATTTTGTTTACTCCAAAACATCATAAAGTGAATAAGAAATAAAACTATATTTTCATTTCTACTACTTTTATGTTACAATAAGACATTCATATCCCAAATATGTGAACTTTGAAAATTCAATACAAAAATGAGTTCAGGCACTGAGAAAGCGTGCAAATGAATTGGATGAGTATTTAATTATAAAGATGATTTAAATGATTATTAAGCCAACAATAGTTAACTTTGTATATATCCTAAATTGAGCTTTGCCACACCTTCAGTACTGGATGCTGACAGGTTCAATATTGTGCAGATATCTCTACATACAACCTAAGTCAACTCATTGGGCTATCAATAAATAAAAAATTGTTTAAAAAAGCATGAAAACAGCAGTGGCCCTAACTGGGAAAAGAAAAAGATCAACAGGAATGGGAAGAAGAAAACAAACAGTCACAGAGTAAATAAATAAAAATTCATTTTATACAATAAATATAATGACTGTCACAGTGAAACACATGTACAATATATACAATAAATGTACAAAATTATGGTATAGTTATATAGCACCATACTTTACAATGATGGTCACAATTAGCCCTCAGCTGTATACTAAAAAATAATTAAATCATAGAAATAGCATCAAGAGAAAAAGAAAGTTAGAGAATACATATGCATAAATGTAGTAAGTTAATTAAATATTTCCTTTTTAGAAGTATATAGATAATGTGACACAGTGCAAAAGTTGGTTATTTGGGATTTTATCTGGGTTTGAGCACTGTGATGATTTGTATATGCTTTGCCCAGGGAGTGGCAGTATTAGAAGGTGTGACCTTGTTGGAGTAGGTGTGGCCTTGTTGGAGTAGGTGTGTCCCTATTGGAGTAGGTGGGGCCCTGTTGGAGTAGGTATGTCACTGTGGATGTAGACTTTAAAACCTTCATCCAGTATTCTGCTTGTAGCCTTCAGGTAAAGATGTAGAATTCTCAGCTCTGCATGCACCATGCCTGCCTAGATGCTTCCCATGCTCCCAGTTTGATGATAATGGACTGAACCTCTGAACCTATAAGTCAGCCCGAAATATATGTTGTTCTTTATAAGATCTCCCTTGGTCACCGTGTTTATTCATAGCAGTAAAACCCTAAGACAAGCATAGTTGGAACATTAATTCTGTTGAAAATGTTACTTTCTTATGCTGGTATTAGGTACATGTGTGCCCATTTTCTTGAACTATGCATATATATTAAAATGCTCCTTTTCATGACTTAAAGTATGATGTGTGTGTGTGTGTGTGTGTGTGTGTGTGTGTGTGTGTGTGTGTGTGTTCTACCTACATGTATGCATGTGCACCACATGTTTCTGATGGAGGCCAGAAGAAGGCATCAGATTACCTGGAACTGCAATTATAGAAATTTGAGACTTTGGGACTTGGACTCTGAAGGAACAGCATGAAGTCATATATGATGAGCCATCTCTCCAACCCCAGAATTATGAGATTTTGACATTAAAGAGTGAGAGGCTTGTGTGTATTAGCTTGAAAATAAGATTCAGTTATAGAGATTGAGCCAAGGGGGAAGATGAATGTGATCAATACATGCTTTGTTAAACTCTTAGTGAACTAATAAAACATTTAAACTAGTAGGGAAACTAAGGAAAGAAAAGAAAAGAAATAAAGAAAAAGAAATTGAGTCAAAGAAATAAGAACGCTCTGAACACCAACTTTTTTTTTTCCATCTTATTAACTTGAGTATTTCTTATTTACATTTCAATTGTTATTCCCCTTCCCGGTTTCTGGGCCAACATCTCCCTAACCCCCTCTCCCCCTATGGGTGTTCCCCTGCCCATCTTCCCCCTATTACCACCCTCCCCACAACAATCACGTTCACTGGGGGTTCAGTCTTGGCAGGACCAATGGCTTCCCCTTCCACTGGTGCTCTTACTAGGCTATTCATTGCTACCTATGAGGTTGGAACCCAGGGTCAGTCCATGTATAATCTTTGGGTAGTGGGTTAGTCCTGGAAGTTCTGGCTGGTTGGCATTGTTGTTCATATGGGGTCTCAATCCCCTTCAAGCTCTTTCAGGCCTTTCTAAGATTCCTTCAACGGGGGTCCCATTCTTAGTTCAGTGGTTTCCTGCTGACATTCGCCTCTGTATTTGCTGTATTCTGGCTGTGTCTCTCAGGAGAGATCTACATCCGGTTCCTGTCAGCCTGCACTTCTTTGCTTCATCCATCTTATCTAGTTTGGTGGCTGTATATGTATGGGCAGGCTCTCAATGGGTTGAACACCAACTTTTAAAACTGATCTCCGTTATCTAGGTAGAGCTAGGGACTTACCTGCTTTTCATTTCACGGCTTCATGTTATTTCTGTATTTTCTGCGGCAAGTTTTTTATAACAATTGAACTAACTTTTTGGCTATATCTGTCATACATTTTGCCTTTGTTTATGGAATTTCTCAAATGCTGTTTCAAAATTCTTCTGTTACACTAAGAATGATTAAATTGCGAGTGTTGATATTATATGTTGAATGATCTCAATATGAAATTCAAAATGCTCCAAAACTGAGCATTTTGGAGGATTTTGAGAAAAACTGAGTACTTTGATACCACAAATGGAAATTTTCATCTTATATTATGGGTTGGATCATAATATAAGTTCACTAGGAAAACATCCCATAAAATTAGCTTCAGACTAGAATATAAAGTATATATGGAACATAAGTTATTTGATATACTTGAGTGTGTATCTTTTCCAAGATCTTATTATTTATGTGTAACTATTCCAGCATTGGAAAAATCCCTTTTGTCATAAGCATCTCATATATTGACTGCGACCCTGGACACATATATTGTGGAAGAACTTTGTATCTAGGGAAATCTAGAGTTTGGTAAAATAGTTAAACAACAACCCTACCAAATAATAAAACAAAAGAATAGCTCCTGATATTATCCAGTTAATTCAATTTATTTTAAAAATTCAATACATATTTGTTGAACATCTATCAGACATATAGCAGATGACCAAATTGATACTATTAAATAACTGGAAGAGAGAAGTAGGTACATTTAATTGGAATTTCCTATGCAGAGCTGTAAGCTTTTGGAAGGTGAGGAACTAGTCTCCTCCTCCCTCCCTGGCCTCAATCTTCCTTGGCTCTTTGCATCTGGCACATTGGTATTTCATGCCAGCATAGCGGCTCATCACTAATCCCAGTACTTTAGAGGCAGAGGTAGGTATGCCTTTGTCCCTTTGAGGCCATCCTGGCCAACTTAGTAAGTTTCAGAACAGCCAGAGCTACATAATGATGCCCTGTCTCAAAGTCTACATTAGTTTTGTACTCATTAGCAATTAATAAGTATTCCTGATTATGAATTTAACACATGTGTGTTGCCGAGACAAATGCATGTGCCTAAATCTACACACTGTTTGTTGGTGGAGTCAGAGTTTGAATCCCGTGTCCTGAATGAGTTGGAAGCATAGCCAATTTTTGGTGCCAGGGCCATAACTATCATGTCAACTAATCCCTACAGATGCAATAGATAAATTAATGACCTTTCATATAGTGAGGATTCTGGCCTTTGGAGTTCTTCAGTGCTCTCCCCCAGATCAATGACTGGGGATCTGTTCTCATCAATTTCTTCCCACTGAACAGCTTTGAGCTGTGCCAGGGTGGTCTTGGCTTCCTCTGAGGGAGCAGGTTAATTTATTTAGTGTGCCTCCTGGTACCAAGCAATTGCTTTAGCATCATCGCTCCCCTTAGCTGACTTGATTTTACAGAATTGACCACACTGGACAGTTATTTTAATGGTAAATCAAATTATGCCTCTCCAGTCCCCTGCCCCTTTAACTGACTAGCCAAATGCCAGAAGCTTCCTAAGTGACTAGTGTTAGCCATGCATAATTACAGCGCAAGATCAGCCGCCAATTGCTTGTGAAATCTTGGGTCAGTGCTCACCTTCTTTAAGCCACCACTATCATTGAAGAGAAGGTACTACTTTAGGCCTGGTCTTGTTAATCAGAAGTTTTAATAAATATATTTGGTTCATAATATAATGAGTGGTCTTTAATGAGTTTTGCTATAGCTGCTGACATTGCATTAATTATAGCTGTTGTTGGCTGTAATATTTAATTTCAGTGTTATCTCTGTTGAATGACCTTCACTAAGCTCTTTGAGCTGAGTCATGTTGTTTTAAAACAGGAAGAGTTAAATATTTGCTTCTCATTGATATTGCTCCTTCCTTATGGAGCTTTTGTTGTATTCCAGATTGGCCTGGGGCTCTTGTTTTCTATCTCCTCTCTATAATTACAATTCTGGTACAAACTCATTCATTATTACTGCCTGCCCCTTCTTTGTGCCTAACGTATCAGAGTTGTGTGGAGTTTGTTGAATTAAGTGAATTTGTCAAGTGGGGATTTGTTGTAAATTGCATAGATTCATCTTCTTCTCGCCGTCCTTACTAATGTCACTGTTGGTACCATCTCAGTTTTGATATGTGCAAAGAAAGTGTAGCATTCAGCTGGTTTTCTTACTTTCCACAAAAATTTTGCGTTGGATAGAGGGCATCCATGTGTGTTTGTGTGGGGGTGTCTCTGGGATGAACCTAGAGTCTTGCACATAGCACTTTATTACTTAGCTGTATCCTAAGCTCCACTAACTCCCATTTTGACTCTTAGACAAGATCTTACTAATTTGTCAGGTTGGCCTTAACTCAATTTATAGCCCAGACAGGACTTGCATTTGGAATTCTCCTGCCTCAGTATCTCAAGCAGCTTGGCTTCCAGGCCTGTGCCCACAGGAACAGCTAAGGACATGAGTTTTTAATTTTTGTGCTTTTTGTTTGTTTGTTTATTTTTCTAGTGCTCCATTAAAGACCTTTTCCCTTTTTCTTCCATAAGACTTTATAAAAAGACTTACTTTTCTTCAGACTTGCATTGCTCACATCACTCGAAGATATACGTTTATCACCCCATCATTAATACATTACCATTTGCCTATCATTAGGCTGTCACTCTGTAAAACCCCTGAGAAAGAGTCCTTATTTTAAATAGGCCTGATACTTTGCTAAAGAGGTGAGTGCACTATCTAAAATTCTATTCTTGGCAAGAATAGGCTTTTGAAACATCAAGAAGAAATGAAATTTAGAGGTGCTCCCAAACAATGAAAGGTCTAGGAAGAACAAAGTAGTAAAATGGGGGAGAAAACAGTCAGATCTAAAAAACTACCAAAGGACAAAACTCACATAAGAGTTCCAGGGAAGTTATTTATTTTGAAATAACTTGATATGAAATAAGAAGAACCTGAATGATAAGGTTGAAATTAAAGTCAAGAAATCCACATACAGAAAAATTATAGTTTAAAGTCCCTGAAGGGGGCTGACAAGGAAACTCTGGTTAAAAGTAAACTGCTCTCTTGTAGGTCCCAAGTTTGTTTCCTAACACACACACACACACACACACACACACACACACACACACACACACACACACACACCATCAGGCTGCTGATACCTGCTTGTTATTCCAGTTCCAAGGAATCTGATTCTATTTCTTCTGGCCTTCATGGGCATCAACACTCATGTGTACCCCCTGCCACAATATACATATAATTTTTAAAAATTTTATATTAAGTCTTTGAATGCTCTCTGGTCCATTTTAGTGACAATAGTAAAGAAGATTTTTATTTAGCTTTTTGTATTAAAATTCTAGACATAGAAATCTTGGCTAGATGAGAGAAGTATGGTGAGCCATTTACTAACCCTTTCCAAAGAAATGTTTGAGAAGAGGTGGCAGGAGGCATGCCTCAGTTTCCAGTGAAGCTCTGATGAGTCAGTACACTGGGGGTAGTAGGTGAGATGTATGTTAAGATAGTCATTTGGCTTCAGAACTGTGAAAATGATACTGGGCAAAGCTCCACAAACAATGCTGGAGAATTACCTAAGATTCCAGGTCATTGGGCAATTTTTCCAGGGACAGCATTGTCTCTGGGACGAGAAGACCTGAACCAAGAAAAAAAGACTATGGAATCTTATTAGCTCCAAAAGGTGAGCGTCTGCCAAGCCATGGAATAAAGTCAGCTTTTTGTATGGATGGGAGCTCAGTTTTGCCCATTTGCTTCATTGTCCAGATGTCACAGCAAATGACAATGAGAAATGGCATTTAGTTTCTTGTGCCAAACATCAGACAATTTTTTATTTTTGCTTAAAGCTAAGTATTGATCCGGTAAAGGTCTCAACCAGGAAATATTACGTGCAGATCGCAGTCAAGTTAGAGGTTAAGGAAGTATGATCTCTGATGCTGCTTCTGTGAAAAATTTCAATCAACTGCCTCTAGCTTTCCCTTCACAAAACTTTAATACATGTCCCTTGACCTTTACCAACTACCCTTTCACGTTTGACACTTAACATTTGCTACATGATTAAAATTCAACGTTAATTAATTTCAATGCTATCAGTTAAGTTATATTTAGCTAAGAACACTCACTTTTGTCTTTTGTGAGTAGCACTGCAGCGCTATTACAAAGAGGTAGTCAGGAGGGCAACAGAGATACGAGAAGAGAAGAATGATTCAGTGTGCGGATAATTGTTTCAAGTGAAATTTAGCTTGGTATTTTTGTTCCTGTCCTCAGCAGAACTGAGATTTAGCACCTCCGGCTGGCATTTAGCCCCCACCCCCACAGAGAAGGAGGCTGTGCTGTGTGGATGCTGAGAATGAGCCACACCAGAATGAAATTATAGCACAGTTCTAACACTGGCAAGGGTTTTCTCTGGCCAGCTCGTGTGTACAAACCTGGTAATGCCAAAAGAAAAGCAAGGCATTGCTAGCAAGGCTCTCCATATGGCCTGAGTGATGGGGGTTGAATAGAGCGTTACTCTCTGAAACAGTGGTTATTCCTTACACAACCTTGTTGGATACCAGAATATTTGAGGATAGCAGATTCAGACATCCAAACTTACAAGGATACCCATGATAACTTAGGTCATAGTGTGACCCAAATGCTTATTAGAAATAGATACCACCCCTCTCATTTTTCTGAATCGTTCTCATTTTTCTCCTGAGTTCTTTTTCAAGGAAGAATATGTTTTTATCGGCTTCTTTATTCCACGCTCACTCACCTTTTATTATGGTAAAAATGTGGTTCCCTAAATCTGAATCTCAAAATGCTATACAACCATTACCACTGTTGTTCTGGTGTGAACTCAAAGTCCTTAAGTGTGCTGTGCCACTGAAATGTTTCTATCGTGTACAGGACAGAAAGAGAAGGCTACCTTCAGTTAGGAAAATGTGTTTACAATTTAGATCCAACCCTTCTCCATTAATAAGTAAAGCAATTTGATTATATATATTTTGGATTCTTGAACAATAACAAAAATTTAGCTTCCATTTCCAGGCTTTGTATTCAAATGCCAAAGCACTCAGGTACACCAGGCACATATCCCTAGTGAGATACTGTAGTAGTAACTGACCTATGGCCTTAGGTCATATCCCAAGCTATGTTTTCTTTTGTTCCTAAGGGAACACTGAATAGAGGTTCTTGGTCACAGCACAGAAGACCCTACTCAGTCTTAAAGCATAAGGTGTTTGGTCTGTTCTCTCATCAGAAACCTATTCTTGAGAACTTGTTTTCGTCATAGAAGACATCACTGGGTAAACTTCCCTGCTCAATTCCCCAACCTAGAGCCTTTCTCAATTGACTATGCTCAAGTGATTTATCTTAAAAGTCTTGTATCCTACACCTCCAGCTGTGACTTGCCCCTAGACACAGATTCACCTTTCACATCAGACCTCCTAATTCCACTGAACAGATGGCCAGGAGTGCTTGTGTATGTCCCATTGCCCCCTCTGGTGCAGGTCCTTGCTCCCCTCCTGCAATTGACTTTGTTCAGATCCTGCCATTATTTAACACAAACAATAAGGTGATCTTTGACTTTAGAGCAGCATACTTAGATGAAAGAAGGAAAACAAGAAGCTATATTTAAAGTAGGTTAATGTTTTAAGTATGAGAAGATTTTGTACCATTGCGCTTTTACAGTTCATGAGTCTCCTAGCCACTTTTGGTTTCAATAGTATATATGACAAGAAGAAACAGTTTTCAAGGGGAAGTTTAAAGATCTCTGTTTTAAAGCATCTTTCTACAATGTTGACTAAATAGATGGTTGTCTCCATATCTTGAGATTGCATATAGTTTACTTCTATGAACTATGTTTCTGGTTTTCCGTTTTCAGGTATTGCACAATGGCCTCGTTATGGAGATGAATCATCCCACTGTGGGGAAGATTTCGGTCCCAGGTTTGAAATTTTTTGCTATTTTTCTTAGCATCTTCATTCATCAACTGTGCATATGTTCCCTACTGTGGGGATCTGAAAACTCTCTAAAGAACTTATTGAAAAACAATTCAAGTGTATAATTTGTATAAAAGGGGTCTCCTATGACCATGTTTACCTGTAAGAATGTATGTTGAGACTACAGACTATGTGTCTTTTCACTAAAGAATGTTGAAATGTCTCAGTGACAAAAGCGTTCATGTTTCCTCATTCCACATTGAGTAATTATGGACACATGAAAGTACATTATGTAATTATCAATAGATAAATAATAATAGATATGCTATAGACCAGAAATATTTTGTGGTTGCTGTGAAGACAGAAGAGCAGGAATGTGGGAGTGGGCATCTCTTAGAACTGTGGTCAAGTGTACAGATCTTGACTTTCCAAGTCAAAGAACTAAGTTTTCATAAAGTGAGGTTTTCAAATGTTGACTCACGCCAGATAGACTAACCGAAGTCTATTGCTTAGGCAAAAATGCCATTTTCATTTGCAGAGGGAGCCATCTTTGTGGGAGCCAGAAGCATCCTCTATTTTTAAGTTTCAAGAACAACTTGATAATGATTTCCCGAAGCTGTTCACATAATGACTATTGATAACTAGAAACAGAACCAGAGGGAGAAATTATGAATAGAAGCAAATCAAGCGGGTGTGGATGTAAGCAGGGCCCTGTGTAGGTTATGAAGGTACCAGAGGGAGTCACACAATCATAGTCTACACACGTTACCTTAGAAAGATCACGAAGAGAATGTTGATGAAGTCTTAAGAGGTTGTGTATTCATTCACCCATACAATGAACATAGGGTGCATGTCAGGCTCGGAGTGTATTCATAAAAACATAAATGAGACAACTTGGAGTCCACACACAGACCTTGTACTTATTAGTATGTCAAATACTATGAACTATTAGCAGATGCTTCTGAAAGTGTAAATAAAGCACGCTACCCTAGAGGATGAGAAGGGCACAGAGCCTTCTGTGGTCTGGGGGACTGAGGAACACTATTTGGTAGGTTGTCTTCTTGCCCCAGACAAGACACAAATAACAGAAGCAAAGAAATTATCTGCTCAAGTATAATGTTGAAAATTAGTCAGTCTAATCGGGTTATTTACAGGAACATGGTAATGGATTCCTTATGGAAAAATGGCTACTTAGAGGCAGTTATACCACTGAGGAAAAATGTCTCGTCCGGCAACTGCTAACCACAAATGTATTTGGGAAAGGGGGCAGTTCATGTGCCCCTTTCCCTTAGCAATGGTTATAAATCCTTGAGATGGCATTTGAGTTTCTCTTCTCCATAACTGAAAATCAACGGACCCAGTTTTATGTGGGTATTAGGGGAGTGAATGTTCACAGTTGCTGGCAGTTCAGACAAGCAGAGCCTCACCATGCTCACAGGACAAAGAGTTCTAAACTCCTGATCTAAGCTGACTCCGTAGTTTACAGATGAGGACCCCATACATTAGAAGAAACAGTCGTCATTTTAAAGACAGGTTAGCTGGAGTAGTTAGCTGGACCATGAAGGAAAACAACCCAGTGGACGTTATAGGAGAATCTCATTGGAGAGGATGCTTTTCCCCATTAGATGGGAAATTTACTGATTTTTGTGTAAAAAGAAGAAAGACTCAATCTTAAGAGATTTTGTTCTTTTAATTTCTTGAAGGGAAGACTATCATCATTGCTCAGTTTAATCTGTCAATATATCAAGTAGCTATGGTCACAATAACGTGTGAAAAAAGAACACAAAACCCTAGTCTCTTTCTGTGTTCCTTTATTGGATGTATGTGATTGGCTGGGAGAAACAGCCATAGGCTGGGGTCCAGTGGGTGCCTTATTTCTAAGTACACATGATGGCTGGCTTGATTCCTCTTAGCATGCTTGTCTCATTTCTACTTTGTGTGTCTTTTATGGCCTCATGACAAATGGCTGAAGAATAAGAAGACACACAGAATCTATACTGTCACTTAAAGTATTAACATAGAACCTACACAGCCGATTGTTTGCCATTTTAAGCTGTTTCCATAGAGCAAGAAACCCATGCCCTTGAGAAGACTTCATGATGAAAAGGGGGAGCTTAATGCTGAACAAATAGCTGGGAGCAAAAATCCTGTTTACAATGATGGTTTCAGCCCTCCTGTAATATCCAATTTCTGGGTTTACCCCTTGTAGATTATTTCTTCTTAGTTCCTGTAGAGTTCATGTATCCTTTTGGTATGTCTATCTTACTAACAGCTTTTAGTTCTATAAATTTATCAATATGAAAGTTATCCAACTTCAGGCTCATTAATTTTTTTATTATCTAATAGAGACATATTTGATTATTCTAAATTTAGTTCTGTAGTTTTGTATCTAGGTATATTCATATTTGTATTTATAGTTAACTTGATACAAAATGTTAATAAACACATCCATATTTTCTTTGTTATTAATGAATAATGATAACAAATGATAATGGAAACGTGCTGCATTTCCATATGTTGCATACTTGAGGTCTTATATCATTATTAGTAACTTACCTCGTACCATTATTAGTAACATAGCTCCTACCTATGTACCAACAATCTACACCTCAAAGTACTACTTTGCCAATGTGAAATACTTAATCCTCTACACACAGATTAACTAAAATTTGCATTTTCTTCATTATTTAAGGATGCTAGCTGCAATCAGTTGCTCACAGAGCTTCTAGTTTGTGGGAAAAGCAGGCAGGGGACAATGCATGTGGAAAAGGAGGATGAGTGTTTCCATGGAAAACTAGAGGCTGAAGCTGATATCCTCAGTTACTGGACCAGAGAGACCATGCATAGTCTGTAGACTGAAGACAGTTCCTCTGAGAGGTGTGGTGTAAATGGATATTTAGAGACTGTAGCATGGCATACTGGAGGCTATGAGAATACTGTAGAATTGAGAAAATAGGAAGAACAGGCTAATAGTTACTCTGGAGAGTGGTCAGACAAATGAGGTTTTAAACAGAACTAATGGAGTTAAAACCAAATCAGAGGTTTCATTGTCATCTCTGGCAGTGTCTCTCCTTCTCTTCTGCATGGTATTTGAGCTGGGCTTGGAACTAGGTCTTGGATAGAAACCTTAGCCACACCAGAGCAGATGATTTCATGTATTGATTTTAGAAAAGATTTCTGTTTCCACCAAACTTCTGTTAAACCTATAGTGTCCTGGGGTGTTTGTTTTTTCAACATTTAAATTAATTATTTCATTATTTACATTCCAAATATTGCACCCTTCCAATTCCCCTTTGTCTCTCAGAGGGTGCTACCCACCGTTCCCCACATACCCCTTCCCTGGGGCATCAGATCTGTATAGGTTCAGGCACATCCTTTCCCACTGAAGCCAGACAGGGCAGTTCTCTGCTACATATGTGCTGGAGACCTTAGACAAGCCCATGCATGCTCTTTGGTTGGTGGTTTAGTCTCTGGGAAGTCCTAGGGTCCAGGTTAGTTGACACTGTTGGTCTTCCTATGAGGTTGCCATCCCCTTCAACTTCTTCAATTCTTCCCCTTAGTCTTCCATAGGGTCCCCGACCTCAGTCTAGTGGTTGGTTGTAAGTATCTGCATCTGTCTCAGTCCAGCTGTCCTGAGTTTTAAACTGTGAAATTGATAAAAATATGTGCTTATTAAATATAGAAAATAAATACATATTCAAGTCCCAGCAGAAGTTCTACAATGAGACAGATGATATAAACACCAACTGACTGTCACAGTAATGGAAAGAGCTTGCATAAATTATCGCAGTCTGTCAGTTCTCACTGAACCGCTACTGCATCTTGCAGTGCCACTGGCCATTGGCCTATTAGCCAGAGCAGATCCTGCTGTCCTTCCATATTCTGTGAAAGTGCCAAAATGGCCTTGTGCTGTGCCCTGAACTTCAAAGTCTGTCACTGCAATAGACTTTGCTGTGTAGTTATAAAGTAGCTCACTGTAAACTTTCAAATTCTTACCCATGAAAATGCACTGTGCTCATTTGACTCCAGAAACTTCTGGGAAGTGTTCACTGGTGATTGTGGTAGTGCTCTGAGAGGACATAGTCTTCTGTGTTTGTGAAAGGATTCTAAAGTGAATTACCCTGCATGATTGTCTCTGATCTGTGTTTTCCAAAAAGAGCTCCAAATTGTTTTAAATAAAACTTTCCATAAATTTTCCTCCATAGCATTTTAATATTCATCCTTAGGACTTAACCAATTTTAACCAGAGGATATTGGATAAAGGAGGAAGAGTCACCAGTTTGAATAAGTGTAGCTTGAACCAAATTATTGAAAACATTTTAAACTTTAGTGAATTTTTAAAATTTGAATTACTTGCTAAACTTTTCATAAGAGATGTTCTAAAACACCCTTCTGGCCTTGACACAGAATGTCTCACTGTCAATTTAGGAGAGAAAAATGGCATCAGTACTGCCTGAAGCAACTTAATATTAAAAGCTATTATGTTAAAAAAACTTTTAAAGATGATGCATACCAAGTTTATCCCATGTAACTTTTAAAGTAAACAGCCTTTGGAACCATTTCAGAAGTTTTGCCAGTTAGATTGTTTGCGGGCTGAGGCATGAACAGTAAACACAGTGACTGCCTAGTCCCACCTGTTGGTAGACATTTCTGCACTATGAACTCCTACACCTAGCCTTGTTACTTTCATGTTTTTCCTTCCTTTAGATGTGAAAGTAGATGTTTCTAGATTGAACTATCGTTATATTTCTAGACTAAATGGCAGCAATTGGAAAAGTTGTTGCAGAGCTTACCTGGCAAAAGAAAGAGGAGGAGGAACCGGGGTTTCTATTATTGCTCCTCCATGAAGTGCAATATGTTTGTCTTCACAAGGAATCCAATCTGATGCAAGATGAGGTGAGATAAGTTGTTTTTTCCCAACAAAAAAGCCTCTCAGTTCTCAGTGGACTCTTTCAAAGGCAAAGTAAAAGATAATGTAATTTTCTTGGGTGAACCTTTAATTGGACATATAGATTCTTTGGTATTTCTTCAGCTCTCCCTATGTTAGGAGAAGGTCAGAAGTAACCTGATCAAATTCCTATATGCCTAACTCAACACAGAAATCAAAACAAAATTGAAATAATGACACAGGAACGTTGGAGGCCATAGTGACTGGAAAGTATTCACTTTGCCTCACAGGGTCCATAAAACATGTTTTGGTATTGGCTCTTCAATTCTTGGCATGTATGCTAGAACCAATTTTCAATTACTACCTAGTCATTTTGGATTAGATATATGTATTTTCTAGTGGCTTATTTGTTATAAATTAAATAAAATTGAGCATTCAAATTTATTGGAGAAACAATAAAGTATATAATTTAAAAAGTAAATAGAAAATTTTAAATCTGTTTTCTAGTTCCTATTTCCATGTTAATGACTTTAGGTAGGTAATCAAGAACTTACATCATCTTGGCTTCTAGGTGACGTCCCCATAGGGCGAGCTGTTTGATTTCATCACTGTATATGTTCCTGGATGGGTAGGGATGGTGATAAAAGTTTAGTGCTCATTAAAGAAGAGTGGCTCTATTTACTGCTATCTCTCCACGAAGAGGTACTGGTGCACAAAGAGATGACTATTTGCCTGAATTCCAAAGCAAAATTATTTATCTTTCATAAATATTTAGTAGGTTAAGATGTATTCCTGTAAAGAAGACTTAGCCAAAAAAAAACGTTATTGGAGAAAGCCTGCTTTTCATTTAAAAAGTATCATGTAAGCTAGATGGGTGGCAAACATCTGTAAAGCCAGCTGTCAGCAGGCTGGGGTAGAGTTATGAGTATAAGTCCAGCCTGGGCTATATACTAGTTCTGGACCAGCTAGAAAAAGCAAAACTCTGTCTTCCAAAAAACAGATGAATACAGTTTAAAACTAATTTAAAAAAATAAAAGATTAAAGTTGAATTTGGATTGAGCAGACAACATTGTGTTACTATCAAAAAGATGTTGGTAGAGGTAGAAGTAGGCATAAAGGGGTTAAATTAAAACCCCAGGGACTAATCGATGAGTCATAGGCAGTATCCCACTTGCCACATCACCCAACCTTAAGGACGTTTTGGCATTGAGCTGGGTCTGTGGGCCTCCACGCTTATCTACTCAGCTTGAGCTGTTGCTGTCTTTTGTGTCTTTTTACATATCTGCTTTAATGAAGTCATGTCTGCACATTGTCATGACTTTATCTGGCAGTAGAACTAGCAGCCAGTGTGTTTCTGGGCTCAGGTTTTGAGTATGATTAGGACATCACATAGAGGGAGGACAAGGAGGCCTTAGAATATTCCCCCAGTTTTTCCTTCACCTGGACGTTACATAAGTGACAGGGGGCTGTGCTAGTGACATAGTGGGAAGCCTACTAATCTTACCCTTTAAAGAGTTATCCTAAGATAAACCCCTAATTATTTTTAAGAGCTGTGAACTTCAGGAACAGATAAGCAATATCCAAATTTTAATAAAACTAAAAATTAGGAAATAATGTCAGTTAATACAAACATTTTGAAATATGAAGACATAATCCTTTATGCTGTCTGCATCTGTAGAAAATCAGAGAAGAGCCACCAGAGAAACTCTACCAGGTTGAATCTGCATTCTCTTAGTTGCTGGCTCTTTGGGTTAATGCCATT
The DNA here is from genome assembly GCF_011064425.1 of Rattus rattus. Classification (NCBI taxonomy): domain Eukaryota; kingdom Metazoa; phylum Chordata; class Mammalia; order Rodentia; family Muridae; genus Rattus; species Rattus rattus. The sequence goes on along the minus strand of NC_046167.1, from coordinate 35,729,848 downwards.
TTACCTTTTATTGCTTTTAATATCATCAGTACTTTTCATTCTTTCAATATAAAAGGAAAATCCATTTCACTCTATTTCATAAAATTCCATTTTCTGAGTAGGTTTAGTGCCATTGTTGATGTGTAGTATTCAAATATGAAGATATATATACATGTAAGAAAACATTTGCTAGGTTGCTCTCTTTATATGGTGTCTGAGCACTTTATAGCTATGATCTGTTATACCTCTAGGATAATTCAATACCTTGTGCTTTTCATGTCCATTTTGCGGATGGAGAAAGTGAGACTTGCTGAGCATCGCTGCACTGAGCAGATGTCAGTTGGGTAATTTGACCCCACACCTGTCTCTAAACATATTCTCTCTTTTCAGAAAGGAAAGTTGAGCCTAATATACAGATTTTGGCTTTTGGAGTTTAGCCTCCATTTAAAAGTAACAAAATGGTAACTAAATGTATATTAAAATGTTTTAATTTTATCTTTTTTTAATTTAGATTCAGCATAGAGAATTAATATTGTTTAGATTTCATGAATTGAAGTTTACATTGAGCACTTCTCCTTTGGGGATTGTTTGTGTTTTATTGGGTCTGTAATTGTCTTACTTTTTTTGTTGTTGTTGTACAAGAAAATGTACTGTTAGGCAACTTTGATATTCTCAAGAGCACAGAAGTGTAAATGCACCAAAACATGTGGCTTACATTCTCTCTGGTTGCCTCGTTTTCACACATTAACAGAAATGCTGTTTGTAAAGGAGAAAGACGGAAAATGTGGGTGATTTCAATATGGATTTCAGTCATCAAAAGACCTACCATGTTAACACCATTATCTAGCCTTACCCAATCATTTGTGTCTTTTCAGTGACCTGGGGCTGTGTGGGCAAGTTTACACTTCCTTCCATGGGGCTGGTTTGCTTTACACAGAGTCTTGATGTCCTTTGGGAAACATTAATTAAATGGCACACAATACTTTATCAGTATAAGAAAGTTAAAGATGATTTTCCCTCCAAACATATGTTTGATAGTATAACCAGAATAAGATTACAGATAAATTAGTGACAATTACTGAAGGATTCTACACTCTCTAAGTAAATCCCACAGGAAGCAGAATGGTGTCCATCAAAGAGTGGGGAGGGGTGAGCAGAATCAGTATATGGTGAGCACTGACCTTGAGCTTGGGAAGATGAAAGGCACTGAAAATGGCTACAGCGAACATTGCGCAATGCTGTTAGTGTAATCAGGAATGTGACTCTGAAGTACTCATTAAATGTTGTGTCATATACATGTATTTACCTACAAGAGTGCATGATTAAAATGAAAATGTCAAATATCACAAGAAATTATTGGCTAGATTCTACTTTTATATATGCATGTGTTATACATGTATGATATAAATTTAAGACAGAGTAGACTACATGTGCTATACATGTATAGTATGCATTTAAGACTATATAGGCTTCATTACTACACATGTATGGTATAACATTAAGACAGGGTAGACTGCATATGAGATATATGTAGGGTATAAAATTAATACAGAGTACACTAGAGAATGTCAGTGCTCAGAAAATCTTGAAAGAAAATTTTGCTTTATAATATACAGTTGAAAATAATCAAGACTACTTAATCCATCTCTGTGGCATCATTCTTAATAACTTTTGACACTCATAATAGTTAAATAAAGGTATAAATGGCAACATATAAGAAGGAGAAGTACATTATTGAACATTCATAAACTCTAAACAATATCTACCATAGCACAGAGTCTTAAAAATGAAACAGATACATTATTAATTTTTCAATCATTAAAATAAGCATGTATTTTTTTCTAAGAACTATGGAAAACACATAATTTCTTTGTTTAAGAAATATTAATCCAGTATTTGCTAAGTGCCAAGAGCTCAGTGACAAGCAGCCCAGTATAAAGGTGCATGTGACAGTGATTAATCAGGTGACCTGCCATAGGACCAAAGAGAGCCTGAGACTCACCACCAGGTCTATAAGGTCCAACTGGACGCTTACATGGTTTCCCACTGTCTTGTGTATAATGTATGTAGTGGACACTGTGTACATAAAGTTTATTCTGAATAGATCATGCGATAAAATGTTATTTCAGAGATGTTACCACAGAGTAGAAGAGATCCCAAAGACATTAGAGGAGGACCATGATACAGCCCTGCATTTTCAAAATGTCCCCTGGAGAAGTCTTCAGTTTCTTGCAATAATCAGCATTATTTATCTTAGCAAAAGGTAACCACGTTGGCAAACATCTCTGGGAAATCTACATTTAAAAAAGGTCTGTAGGTTTTCATTTCCTTACCTTTTCTCAGAAATGCAGTCCCTTTTTATATGTTGGGAAACTTTTAGGTGGGAATAATGAGTGTCATTTCCTTAAATCCTTAAGTGAAGGAAATGAAAGAGTTAAGATAAAAGACAATGGAGACCTTTGAGCTCTTCTGAGGAGCCTGAGAAGTGATTTGTAGGTCAGCCACTGGTTGCATACCTTGGAGCCACGTGAGACAATCTATAATTGGTATTTATTTTTTTTAAATGGCTAGTATGTGCTAACAAGGAGAAAAAGCACATCAAACTGGTTACTTAAATTTCCTCTTACTTTGTAGCTCAAGGGACCAAGGATTCTGAAGACTGTTCAAAAAAGAATTTTTTTTTCTTCCAGGAGGGGTGGGCATTAGTCAATCGGTGGCTCACCTCAGGGACATATGTGTCCTAGAGATCATACTGCTGATGGGTGAGGTCATCTCCTACCACCCAGAGCCATATTTAACAAGGAAAAGCTTTAGTAGTGGAGTAGGGCAGTACCGGAGTGCAGAGCAGAAACAGCTCACACGGTGATGCTCTTGCACTAGAAGCAAACATTCTCCTGGAATTTAAAGAAATCACTTGAAGAGAAAACATGTCCTTTCCGCTGAGCCTCACTAACGCCAAACTAAGAGGATTTTGCACCGTTGTTCATGCTCTGGCTCTGAAAATGGAGTTGATTAAGTGGAAAGCAACTTTTTAAATGTGACAAAGATGATGAGGTGATTACAGGGTAGGATTTAAGTGGCAATATGTGGAGAAATTAAGATGCATGACTGAGTAGTGGTGACAGTGTGGTATATGATGGATGCCTATAAATCCCCAGTTAATTCCCTAATGTGGCAAATGAGAAGAAGCAGACTTTAACCTCCAAGAAGGAAACCTGAAGTATATTAGGAAAATGACATTTAATAGTAAGGATGATTTGACTGTCATTGTGTGGGAAAACCAGGCGAGTTATTTGAATAGGACTCGGGATCATGCTTTTTCTATGTTCTGATGTCAACAAACTATTTTTCCTAAAAAGATGCATATTTTTTAGATGGTTTGGAGCAAAATTTGAAGACCTGAGAGAAGTACTTAGTATGCTGCAAAATCTTATGAGCTGGTAACAGGGCAGTCTTGCTTCAGGACCTGGGATATGTTTTCCCATAAACTGAACTATATAGCATAAGCTTTGGTAATAATCTTGGAAATATATGTTATATGTGGAAATATCGATAGGAAGATATGTCTTGTAACACACGTCAAAATAAGAGCAATACCATACAGGATGCTTAATAAAACTAGCTAATGATTAGTGACCACAGCCATGCTGTCCGTAACTTACTAACCTGCCTTACATCAAACTGTCAGACAGATGACACTCTGAGAGAGGCACTCACAGTCTTGATTTATAAACGAATAAACTAAGCGATGCAATAACATGACTGAGGTCAGTCACACAGCCAGACTCTGCAGCCAATTTTGACTTCAGAAAGGGATCCATACCCATTGATTATGACACTCTGCTGCCTCCTGAAAGCATTTGCATATTCATTTATGTAGGCAGGAGGACAAAGACTTAGTACGTATACAAAACACTCCTGAGAGTGCAAAGGTTGCCTTTTGTTTGACCATGGGTAACCACTAACTGAGTTACTCACAGTTACTTCAGATTAATAAAAGACTTGGCTTCAGCTGGCAGCTTGTACCAAGTTGCACATGAGTGAGTTGGGCAAGGCTAGGGCCCATTAACTTTGAGCCCCTGAGCATTCAAAGCTGAGATATAGAGGAACACAGATCTCAAAAACTGTATCCAGATTTGATTATAATTTCTCTTTGTGGACTTTAATGATTTTGTTATCATTTGTGGCCTCATGGACTTCAGGTCTATGATCATGTAAACAGATGTAATCCTTCCTTTATGAGCAGTTCATCAGAGGACATTGTGGAATGTCCCAGAAAGAGGAGAAGTAGGGCCAGTTTTAAAGAAAAAAATTCCACATTGCTCTACATATTTATATGGATAAGCCAAAGCCACTAGCTGTTCCAACAGCAAGCCTCTCTCCAACTTTGCACCAGTTAATACAACAACAGGTTATAATTCTAGAAGTTCCTGTGAAAAAAAAGAAAATTAATTTCCACCTCCCAAAGTGTCACCCTATTCACAAGTTGTATAAGACATGCAGAAAAGCTATCTTTCTCCAAGATTCATGACTTCACTATCCCCAGGTAATTGGCTAGATTTCTCATAGTAGGCATGGTTTCCTCTCCTTTTGAGTAAAAGGGTCTCAAGTCTAATTGGAGAGCTATTGGCTACCATCAATGTACATGCGTTACTACTGTATGCATGGGATTATCCTGTTATGATTGTTGTTGTTGTAGTTCATCTCTGGGTAGCACTAGCAGTTGCTTTCCTCCTTTGGAAGCTTTTTAAGATATTTTTTATCCTTCTGGTACCACTTAAGCTATTCTTTAGAGAGGAGACCTTCTAGTTTCTGTGATTAATGTGCATGTTGTTTTCAATAGCTGCTGGAAGGCCTAGGGCAATAGCAATAGCTTATAATGTTTTGGGAGACTTGAACATTCCATACCATCAAATCAAAATAGATTTATCAGGTCCAAAGTTTTGTTAGATATCCTATACTTGTTAAAGGGAATATTATCATCCCAGATGAAAAAAATAAGTTATAAATGTTTATATAGTGATATATGAATTATATGTAATTTTAGGTAGATAATAATAAGATCCTTATGATGTTTTCAGATATCCTTTGTTATTTAACCTCCTCCTTCATCTTCCCCCCCTCCATAATTAGAGCCCATTGCGTTTTTCCCACTTTTCCCTTCAAATCATCCATTTTCACATTCTAGGCCTCTGTAGGTACATGCTTATCCATGAAGACATGGAGCTAGAAACTTCATATGAGAGAGAAAATGTGATATTTTGGGATCTGGGTCTCCTCTCTCAAAATAACCTTTTCTAGCTCTTATTCGTGATTCTATTTTTATTTATTGATGAATACTATCCCATGTTGTTGGATATGTAAGGTGTTTCCATCTCTCAGCTGTTGTACTGAGTGAACATGGCTGAGCAAGTGTCTTTGTAGTAGGATATCACGTCATTTGTCATTGACGAGGGATGCCATAGATGCATCCTAGGATAGATTTGTTTTAGCTTCTGGAGGGTACTCCACACTTATTTACAGAGTGGCTAAAGAAGTTCACAATCCTCTCAAGAGTGAATGAGAGTTCCCTTTTTCCCACATCCTCTCTAGCATTTATTGTCAGTTATTTTCTTGATCTTAGCCATTCTGACTGGTGTAAAATGAAATTTTAAAGTTGTTTTGATTTGTTTTTTCATAATTTTTAGGGACAAGGAACATCTATAAAAAGGTATTTCCTAGCCACTTTTCTTTCTTTCTTTGAGGATTTTCCGTTTAGTTCTGTGGGATCTCCAATCCATTTATTTTTCTGTTATAACAACTCCCCTTTCATCTCCAATCTCTTTTTAAAGATCTTTTGTAAATTGATTCTGTCATTTGTAGGGTTTTTTAATATTTGTTTTTTGAATTATTTATGTAGTTTGAATGTTAATCCTCTATTAGATATATAGCTGGCAACGATTCTCTACCATTCTGTCGATTTCTTTTTCACTCAATTTTTTTACATATACAGTAGTTATTTGGAGGTCCTACTTTCCAGTTGTTGACCTCCTTGGCAAATGAGTCTTATTAAGAATGTCTCCCCATTGTGAAAAATAAAATGTTCACATATATGTGGGTTTATTTCAGATCTTTGATTCATTTCTATTGATCCACATGTTTGATCCAATACCAATACTATGCAGTTTTTATTGCTATTGCCCTGTAGTACAGCTAGATATCACCCTGAACAAAAGTCAAGTGCAAGTGGATCAAAGACCTCAATATAAAACCAGAAACATTGAATCTAATAGAATAGAAAGTGAGAAATAGCCTTGAACTCATTGGGAGAGAAGATAACATCCTGAACAGAACACCGGCGCCTCAAGCCCTAAGATCAAGTATTAACAAATGAGACCTCATGAAACTGAGAAGCTTCTGTAAGGTAAAGGACACAGTATTAGGATAAAACAGCAGCTTACAGGTAGGGAAAGGATCTTCATACCAACCCTACATCTGACAAAGAGCTAATATCCAAAATTTATAAGGATACCAACACCCCAAATATCCCAATCCAAAACTGGGGAACTAAGCAGAATTCTCAACAAAGGAATCTTGAATAGTTGAGAAACAAAGAAATATTCAAATTCCTTAGCCCCCAGAGAAATGCAAATCAAAACAACACTGAGAATTCATCTTATACCAATCAGAATGGCTAAGATAAAAACCCAAGTGACAGCGCAATCGGTGAGCCCCTGGCACATCTACCTCTCACATTCGTGTCTCTCCTGAGAACAAGCCTCCCTCTCAGCCCGAGATGGGAGCAACTGCAAAACCAGAACTCCAGAACTCACGAGAAAATACAGACCCAGAGTAGCAAATACAGACCCAGAGTTTAGTTGGCACAAAACACAAAGACACAAAGGCACAGACGCTATCTCCTGAATCGGAACTGCCTCGGATCCTTTTTCTTACAATAAGTCATTTCAACACTTTCCAACCTTGTCTCAACTATAGGAGCTAATTTCTGGTCCTTCAATAATAAACCAAGGACAAGTTTCTGACACAAAGACAAAAAAATTTAACGAGATCCTTTTTCTTAACTCTTACTCCCCTTTCCCTGAGAGAAGCCTTAAGGTCTTTGATAAAGACCGCTTCCTTAGACATTTTTTTGCCCATTTTCAATTAGACAGAAAACTTTTACCTGCTACGTCTTTCTCTCATGAGCGGTGAGAGCGCGCAGCTATGAACACCAGATCGGCGCAGCTACTTTCACTTTATCTGCGTCGGTTTCTGGACAAATACCTGGGGTCCTCAACTTCTTTTTCTGTCCGGTGAGGGTCCGTACCTTGAGCCTCACGTTGGGTGCCACTTGCCTCCGCCTCTGGGGACCCAGTTATTTGTGGCGGTCGAAGGGGACCCATACCTGCGGGAGAACAGGCGAGAAAGAGGAGTGAGACCAAGCAGTATCCTTGTCAAGGTCTGTTTATTGAGAGCAATGTACAGCATTTAAAGCTCTTAAGCAGGAACTGAAGCAGGGACTGAAGCTTAGGGCAGGAGAGGAGTACTGGGAAGTGCCCAAGGACATAAGGTGAATGGAGTACTACTCAGCTATCAAAAACAATGCCTTTATGAAATTCGTAGGCAAATGGTTGGAACTGGAAAATATCATCCTGAGTGAGGTAACCCAATCACAGAAAAACACACATGGTATGCACTCATTGATAAGTGGCTATTAGCCCAAATGCTTGAATTACCCTAGATGCATAGAACACATGAAACTCAAGATGGATGATCAAAATGTGAATGCTTCACTCCTTCTTTAAAAGGGGAACAAGAGTACCCTTGGCAGGGAATAGAGAGGCAAAGATTAAAACAGACACAGAAGGAACACCCATTCAGAGCCTGCCCCACATGTGGCCCATACATATACAGCCACCCAATTAGACAAGATGGATGAAGCAAAGAAAGTGCAGGCAGACAGGAGCCGGATGTAGATCTCTCCTGAGAGACACAGCCAGAATAGAGCAAATACTGAGGCTAATGCCAGCAGCAAACCACTGAACTGAGAATAGGACCCCCGTTGAAGGAATCAGAGAAAGAACTGAAGAGCTTGAAGGGGCTCGAGACCCTTATGAACAACAATGCCAAGCAACCAGAGCTTCCAGGACTAAGCCACTACCTAAAGACTATACATGGACTGACCCTGGACTCTGACCTCATAGGTAGCAATGAATAGCCTAGTAAGAGCACCAGTGGAAGGGGAAGCCCTTGGTCCTGCTAAGACTGAACCCCAGTGAACGTGATTGTTGTGTTGTGCTGATAACATCATCCTACAATAGTAATTTAAACTTATTTCCACACCTACAAAAGCATTAGATAATTTCAGCATCAGTGTGAAACAAGGTTATATACATACATATATATATGTATATATATAATTTTTTTTCAAGCCTAAATATGTTAAGGTGTGAAAATGTAGTAAATAATGATCCACTCCCACCAAATCTTGACCAAAAATCTCAAATTCTGTCCATAGATTGATTCTTCACTGATATGCTAAGTAAGTCCTTTACGATGCTGGAAGACTGCAGTACCTAGCCATAAATAGCTATATAATAAAGGTTAGTTACTATGAAATTTTATCTCTGCTTCAATGTTCATGACATATAGTTCACCCATCCTAGATGCAATAACACCTTTGGGGAACTCTGCTTTCCAATATTATACATCTTCTAATTGGCTTCATGTACATACTGAAGCAGTGTTTATTTAGGCCAAATGCATAATAGTGATAGTTAGGGCCTCTTGGGGAAAAAGCATACGATTCCTAGGCTACTCAATTCTTGCCAACTCAAAAATAATATATGATTTGCAGTTAATACTTAGGCATACATATAACATTGTTAAAGTATAAAATTATTATTTTTGAAGTTTTTCAAGATTTTTCTGCTTGTGTAAAATTGCTTCATTTTATCTTGCAATAATAAATAAACAAGCAGCTGCTTTGTATTAATTTGCTATGTTGTAAACAAGTCTTAATAAAGGTAACCCTTAGAAATAAAAAAAAAAAAAAAACAGTTTGCTACACCAAAAAGAGGGATAGAGAAAAGGTATGGAGCCATGGTGACATCAGAGTCAGGGCAGCTGACAAAAGGTGAGGTAAGGTTACTTGGCAGTATCACTGGAGAGGCTGTAAGTGGAAGCTGTGAGGTAGTTCTAGGAGGTACACATAGCCAGCAATCTTTAAAGTGACCAGGTTGGGGTAACATTAAGGAGTTGGTATGCCAAGGTCAGGATCTGAAGCAAAAGGTGAAATGACTAGTTGGTGCCATTTATGAGGAGAGGTGTCAGAGAGGTAAGGACCTAGGAGTCTTGGATTACTTCTACTTTTCTGATATCTAGAAGTTGGGCAATTGAGACATATTTTCTATGAATACGGATAGTATTTAATGGGGACCTGGCTTGATTTTTATGGTAGGGTTACCAAAACCTCCTGTCTCCCAACTGAGATTCCATGAATCTTGTATGTAGAAAAAGAATGTCTTGTGTTGTTGATAGAAGAAGTGATTGGTTGTGACCCTAGCATATGTATCTGACAAGACCAATATGGGCAGCCCCCATATTTGTCTGGCATTTTTTTTTTACCATCATCTTTTGTCTGGTCAAAGAGAAAGCAAGTAAAAGGATCATAATTTTAGATGATATAAATGATACAGGGATGACAGCAATTTGGATCAGTTTCGGGCACCCAGCCATGGAGCAGTTTCCGGACCCTATTTGGAAAGACTGTTTAGCAACAGAGGAGTTCTGGACCTCACAGATTCGAGAGTCTACCTGAGAAGCTCATAAAGGAAGCAACATGTGGTGTTAGTAGGTCGACTGGCCAGAAGAAGGAGCAGGGGGACTCTTGTCAAGCTTAGGTTTAGGCAAATGGGTGGAGCAAAGGAAATAGAGGCTCCCAACTTAGCTAGAACATCCCTTCCCAATAAGGGGGCAGGACATGTTGGCCCTACCAAAAAGGAATGGGTGAGAGGTACACCCCTAAAAATGCAACGAAGTGATGGAGTCTGGTGAGAAAGGTAAGGTGTTCTCCTACCCCAACATTAGGAAAACGGGAGGGGAAAATGGGTCCCCAAAACTCTGTCTGGACTGAGTAATTGGCCCCAGTGTCCAAGAGGAAGGAGATGGGCCGTCCACATACCATGATGGTTACCTGAGACTCCTTGCTAGTTATGATGGTGGTCGAGGAATCAACAGAGCTTAGGCCCCTTCAGTTGTCCATAGGAAAGCCAAGGAGATGGCTGGAGGGTTACTGGGAGCAATATCCCTCTGTCTTGCACAACATGAGGGCAATCGACAACCCAATGTCCCTCGTGATAGCACCTGGGACATGGCCCCTTTGGCTTTTGGATATCAAGGCAAGCCCTCATTCAATCACCTTGTTGACCACGTTTGTAGGAGCCTGGTGGTCTCTTAGCCTTAGAAGACCAGGAGTCCAGGGCAGTGGCTGGGGCTGGTTGGACAGCCTTTGCCAGTATATGGTACTTTTGTCTGCAAGCCTTCTCATCCCTTCCATGGTACACTTTGAAGGCCAGCACAAAAACTTCTGCCTATGGAGTTAGGGGTCCCCTTTCTAGCTTTTTAAGTTTGTCTCATGTCAGGGTAGTTCTGGGAAAAGACATAGGTCATCATAAGTTGCTTACCTTCTGGGTTTTCAAGGTCCAGATTAGTGTATCACAATAAAGCTTTGTGAGGCACTCTAAAAATTGAGATGGGTTTTCCTGGTTTCCTGGATGACCTCTTGGAGTTTTTCAAAATTTATTGGTTTTAAGGCTGCTGTGCGAAGACCGGCAAGGAGGCAGGTTATGAATCTACCTCTGGCTAAAATACCACCTGTGGAATTATAATTCCACTGGGGATCTTGGTCAGGTACTGCCTCAGATTCAATTGGGTATGTTAGTCTGCATGTATTTTCGCCTGCTCCCAAACTCGCCAGCATTCCTCAGGAAGTAAATTATTAGTAAGGATCATATGTTCATCAAGGAAAGTCAAGCTATAAGATTGAGAAATGTACTAAAACTCTTTAATAAACGTGGAGGAGTTAGAGGTATAGGAACTCAGTCTGCTTTCTATCTGAGAAAGCTCATTTAAAGGAATATGTACCCTGACAAGGCCACCTACCCCAGAAACTTCTCTTAAAGGAAGGGCCAGTCTGGGTCAGGTGTCCCTGTCAGTGAAACACTTGGGGTTTGGCTGTGGCCCTGGTGTGGGTGACTGGAGGAGTGAAGGTAGGTGCCAATGCAGGGTGATTGGAACGTCCTACAGCTGTCACAGGAGGAGAAGGCTCTGGAGAGTTCAGGCAAGGAGGCTCTGGGGTAGCCTGGTAAGAAGGAGAAACTGAGGCAGCAACTTGAGTTTTCAGAGTTTTGAGTTTTGATGTCCTGAAGTGGGGCGCTAATTTCAGCGATTTGAAATTTTCCAGGAGACATCGCAGTGGGGATCATTCAGAGACAAGGAATTACCCATTGGGAAGTTACTGAATTATTCATACTGGCTTCCTAGTGAGTAATTCATTAACAGCACTCTGCCAGGCCAGGTGTCTGAGTTCCCAGACCCACCAGAAAGCATCCCTACCCAGGACTGGGAATTTCTAATTGGCCGCAAGAGCCCAAAGAGAGAGGAGAGTGAGAAACAGCTTTTGAGGGAATATTTGCCCAACAGTCAAAGTCTTATCTTGGACTTTGGCTGTGGAGGACCAACCCTTTTATCCCACAAAGGCTGACCAGGCCCTATCTGGGAAATTAGGAGCCTTCTTGCCAACCAGAGGAAAAACCTACCAATCTGCGACTGTTTGTGTAAGAATTTTAGCGGTCTGATAGCAGGAAATGTAAAACTGTACGGTTTACGGCCTGTCTGACTAAGTGACCCACATGGCAAGAGCTAGCACCACATGGTGGACCACAGAGCGCAGTAGCTCATGTAGAATCTGTGTGTCCTGCGTGCCTGCAGCAGCAACTCACATGGTAAATCTGAGTCCTGCAAGGACCAGTGGGTGGTGGTGGTTGAGTGAGGTGCTGCAGCCTAAAAGATGTGGCGGTAGTGATTGAATTCAGGTGGTGCGCTGCATGGCAGAAATACAGTCCCTTCAGTGCCAGGAAGACGTGATGGCAGTGCAGGTGGCACACAGCAGCAGAGATACATGGTGGCTGTGACCTGAAGGGATGCTGGAAGCTGCCATGCTTATCAGCTGGCCACTGCGGGTGCATGGCGCCCAGCCAGTCACAAGGCACAGTTGCAAGGTCTATCCCATTTGAGCCACCAATGTTGGGATAGACATCAGGACTCCTGTCCAGACAAACCATACCAGGCCAACACAGTCCCATGTGGAAGAGGTTTATTGGCATGACAGAGACAAGGGGGAGGGACAAGAGCGAGCGAGCAAGCGAGCGAGCGAGAGAGAGAGCGAGAGAGAGAGAGAGAGGAGAGAGACAAAGAGGAGAGAAAAAAGAGGAGAGAGAAAAAAGAGGAAGGGGGCAGAAAGGGCCTGCCTTTTATTTGAACTGTGATATAACTGCTCCAAGGTGAAGGTGGGAGCTGAACCAAATGTGAGATGAGAATGTATGGCCGTTGCCATGGCAACAGATGAGCAGGTGAACTGGTGATATCACTTCTGGAGACTAAAGCTGTTCCTGATACCAACTAAAGGAACTTTCAACTTGCTTCTGAAAACAAGGGTGACCATTCAGCTTGCCTGTGATTGTCCTGATCTGTCTGTGCAAGCACAAGTCTTCATAGTTAACCCTGTAGCTCCCAAAGAATTTGTCAAAGTCAGCACCAGCAAGCAATTCTAACAACATGCACTTTTCTGAGTATCTCCCTTCCTCACTCTCCAGAGCAAATTGGGGAGGGAAAAGAGTAACATTTTCCTGAAACTGGGTTTCCATATCTCTTCTGGCTACCCCATGAGATTCAGCCAGTTACTCAGGTTTACAACTGTGTTCTAAGTTCCTGTGGTTTACACATCAAAGTTTGTCTTCTCTGGAAGACATTAGCTTTCTGGTGTTTTCCTCCTCCCCCTCCCCCTATCCTCCTCCTTCTCCTCCTCCTCTTCCTTCTCCTCTTCCTCCTCTCCTCCTCCTCCTGTTATCCAGTTATCCTCTTCTCCTTCTTCTGATCTTTTGTCTTCCTTTCATGAAGATGTACAAGTTTGAATTAGTAAGCATTTCATTAAATAACTCTGTGGCCATTGTCCCTTCAAACATGGTAGGTGATGGACAGATTGCCACAATTTAGACAAGTGTTAATCTTATTGAAATATTTTTAGTCTAAGGTGTTTTTGCAAATCTTCTTCCTAAAATATGTTTGCTGCCTATTAACTGATGAAAATTTAATACAATTACTGTGGTTATTACTATTTGTTTTACACTTTTATGTGATGCCCATATGGACCAGAGGACTAAGGATCATTTATCCTGCAAATAAAATATTTTTTTTTCTTTTTTCTTTTTTTTTCAGAACTGGGGACCGAACCCAGGGCCTTGCGCTTGCTAGGCAAGCGCTCTACCAATGAGCTAAATCTCCAACCAAATAAAATATTTTTAACTGGTAATTTTCACACTTTTCTCTGTGCATTTTCTCTTTTAATATCTCTTTCTAATTTGTGATACATTTCACTTATTACCCACTTGGCTCAAACAGTATTGGTATAGTGACAAAAACTGTTTTTAAAGCAAGGAGCAATTGCTTTATATAGTTAGCAGCTCACCGATAGGGACAGCTCATGGAATTTTATGGCATCACTTTGCCTGTAAAGATACTTTGTGTTCCAACAGTTTGTAAATAGTTGAGATTTAAATAGTGAAGTGTTTCTGTAATTCCATTTGAAAATTTGTGTGGAAAATTAGACATGCACCCCTATGGAGAAAGTTAAGGTCAAGTAATTCATTCCTGAATGTGAACAGTTATAAGGACTCACACAGGGGGCTGGAAACCAGTATTAACTAATCAAATTGCTCCCAGAGGAGTCCTCACTTCCTAGGTCAATTCGTAATACTCACCATTGATGGCTGAGACCTCCAAATGCTTGCTTAGTGAATGGACAGAGAAACAGGAAATTAATGAAAATAGATGGTATAAATCTGTTTTATACAGAAATGTCTTAAACAACTGGCGTGAGGGTGAAAGGCACTTCTTCATCAGATGTAAGCATTGCACAATGCTGCCCAGGTCTCTGGGAACCTACATCTTTTGGTTGTTACATCACTTCTTTCCCTAGCTTAAGGTTCACCAACAACTGTGTAAGCTTGTGTGATCATATCAACATTTTGGAAGTCAGTCTTTTTTTTTTTTTCATTTTAAAAGAGATTAAACCACCATCTCTCTAACAGGCCAAGGGACAATAAACATTTTTGAAAAGTAGTATATCTATTGGTACTCCAAAATTTATTGCCTGAAGACTCATTTTGACCCTGGAAGGAAACGCTGTAGCAAGTATAATGTTCTGATTTATGTAGAAGAGGGCAATCAGTAGAATAGTGTATATTCTCCTGCTATTTTACCTTTGTAATTATTGATCAGTCCTGTCAAGTTCCCAGATGTTCATATAGCAGTAAACTAATTTGTTATTTTCTCAGTCTTCAGTTGGGGGCTGGGATGATCATGGCTTGTGTAGAGTTTCCCTCTATTTGATCCTTAGATGCTCTATAGGAACCTGTACGGCAAAGGAATTGAGTCTTTTAGGATTGTGAATACATTTTGGCAATGCCATTTATGTACAAGTTACAAGACTTTGAAAGGAGTTAGGACTTTCATAATATATTGGCTTTTATCACATTCTTACTCTTTCAAACTATCTAAAATGCCACACCTGTATTATATAACAACTAAGACATTTTTGATAAAGGAAAAAAAACAGAAAAAAGAAAGATTTACTTTTAATATAAAGAAATGATGAGTCTTGGCCAATGTTGAGTTTTGTGACCATTGTTATTTTCCATAAGTAATGTTTAATTTAAAAGGAACAGAGTTCAAAAGATTCACAACTTCTAATTAAATTAAACAAAATGATGACTGAAAACCCACTCATGGAATCAAATGCTTGTTCCTGGGAATTGTATATTAAAGAACCTCACCCATCCACACCCTACCTTGGTAGTGTGTTGGATCCAGAGCCACAGAGACATTGTGCCATGGTGCCCAGCTGGACTAGAATTCATTATTCCCTATCGCAGTCTCTGGAAGGAGTCAGCATACAGCTGTAGCAGTGAGTTGTGGCTACAACACTTTGTGCTCCTGGTGGATTTATAAATGAAACACACACACACACACACACACACACACACACACACACACACACACACACACACACACACTAGCTTACTTTTAAATGCCTTGGCTTTCTCTCTCTTTTTTTTTTTTTTTTTTTTTTTTTTTTTTTTGAGCTGGGGACCCGAACCCAGGGTGCAAGCTAGGCAAGCGCTCTACCACTGAGCTAAATCCCCAACCCGCCTTGGCTTTCTCAAATGCTGGGCACTCCTCAGCCTTCCTCGTTATCTCAAGGTCCAATCAGGGAAGTGGCTAGTGGCCACTTACCTGAAATCTCGCGTGACTGGTGGGTTGGCCTTATTTCCCACATAGCAGCCCATCCTTCTTACCCTAGTTCGGACAATTCTGTGTTCCCCTCTGTGTCTTACCTATACAACTGTAAGTGTCCCACCCTACGCTCAGCCATTGGCCATTGGCATCTTTATTGATCGATCAAAACCCATTTGGAGACAAGGACCTTCAGCATCTGGACACGCAGATTCCTGACTGAATCAAAACATTAGAACCAATCTCTAATATATACCTTACAGTAACATTTGGCATTTTTGGACTTATCATCTCTGGTACTACTACAGATTTGTGTAAGGGAAAAAAAAGCATTAGATAGTACCAGTAAAAGACACGCTGAACATTCTGCAATGAAAACATTTGCCAGTACACCACAGTGGCTGCTCTCAGAGGAGACCATCGTCAAGGGTTAGTGTATAGAAATGAACTGTGCTCAAAATAAGTTAAATTGTTCTGATCTACCCATATGACAGAAAGTACAAAAAAACACTGTGTTTTATTTGTCCTTGCTCAAGGCTTATACAGGAATTTTTGGTAGTAGGTAAAATCACAGTTTGATTTTTGACTGGAAAATGTGTTTTGCACATTTCTACAAGCATATCCAGTTGACAACACTCTATCTGTATTTAGGGTTATATATTATATCATATACAACTACATACCATATGTGTATATTTGTATAACTATATATGTATAGCTCTATAGGTATATCAGTAATCATGAGTTAACACACTCCTATATTCTGGGTCACACTCTGCATACGGTGCTTAATTTCCTCTACCTTGCTTGGTAGGTATTAGCCCTATAATTTATAGATTTAAGAGTTAAGATTTAAATTGATAAAGGGCATGGCTGGGGTCATAAGACTACTCTGACAGAACAACTCTTGTAACTGATGAGAGTCTGAATTTAAAATAATTTAAAACACCTAGTGTGTTTTTCTAGGATAAAAAAAAAATCTGGTCTGGTTTAACTGGCCATCCCTTATACCTTTTAGAAGGCAATCCCAGCATATTATACCATCTCTGGCTTAAATACAATGTGAGTGAATTAACTTATTTTTCCATGGAAGTACAAGTAATCGCTACAGGTGTAGTCTTCTAAATTCATTTAAAGAAGCTGCAATATAAAACCAAGTCAGCATGCATTAGAGGGAGGCAGTCCATACATATTTTGAATACAGGTAAATAATTCCACTTCCACAACTCTTACTTTATTTCCATACCTATTTCCAAAATTTGTTTCCTGCCTTATCTGTTCTATTGAGTCATAAGCATATTGTCTTCCCCTGATGAATAATCTCTGGGCCTCTTACTCCAGGTTGTCCTTATCATGATGTTTTGCTTATTCCTGGTAACGCAGTTTCAATTTACAGTGAGATTTCTAGTATCTTACCCTGTTCTACCACTGCGAAGTCCGTGGAAGTTGGATGGAGGCAACAAGACAGCCCTTCAAAGACTTTCAATTTTAAAGTGTTACTTTATTTTAATGAACACACGATAGAGTACATAGCCCTGGAACACAAAGGGATGATACAAATGTCCGCGTTCTGTAATGATTGAACCAGGGGAATTACTCTATCCATCAACTCCTATTGGACAAGCCCGGCATCAACTCAGTCCTACTGAGTCTTTGAATCAGTGTTTCCTTTGTAATCTGTCTGTTTCTCAGCTGTCAAGTTATGGAAGAAAATAAAGCAGTCTGCATATTTGCTCAGCACGAAAAAGCCTGTTTATTTACACTGAAATAAGTGTGGTTTGTCCTTTAAGAAACCAGGCTTTATTGATTATATCATATAACTTACTGGTTGCTTTTTTGTGCCCCAAATATAGTCCCTTCACAGCACAGGAAAAACATGCCATCTTTGGGTTACTTTTTAAAATTGTTTCAGATTTTTTTTCTGGAATGAATTACCAGACCCTTTGGAACTTATAGGTCACAGGTTTCAAATTGGATTTATTTTTCTATATTATTTTATTTTAAATTTAATCTCCTCTATTTGAAAGGCATATTTGAAGTCAGTTCACTTTGTCCTCAATTTAAACATGCAATTATCTAAATCGAGCACTTGCATATAGATTTAAAGGTGGTAAATAAAGAATTCTAGCTGATTTCCTTGCCCTATCTATGGCAGACAGATCCCTTCAGGCCTGTATGCCATTGACTTTAGAGATCTCTGGTTGGCACAAGGTTCTAACAATCATATGGAGATGGCAGACAGGAAAAAAGTCAATTTGTCACCCATAGAATAATGGATCATGTAATAAACAGAAAATATATTGATTCTTTTTCTCCTCGGGGAACACCTTGAAGTTTTAATGACAAGGTCCATTGCAATGAAAGGTTCTGACATTCTCCCATGCTCTATGACTGATCAATATAATTTTATCTATAAAATATTTTTGGAAGAAATGCAGTTTTGAATTTAAAAAAGGGAGAAAAAACAGCCAAAGGATAATAGGTAATGTACTTTTCCTTGTACACAGGTTCTCATTGAACTTTACACGAAGAGGTATATCATCAGCCTGGTCCAGATATGACCCTATGGGGACAGCCACTTACTCCTACTACCTTGTTAGCAGAAACGGAAAGGTGCAGGATGGGAGGCCAGGTCGGATGGGAGCACTCGTCTTTTCCATGAACATCGGGATGGCAAAAGCACATTCCCATTGTGTTAAAGCAAATAGGTGTTAAATCCCTCGAGAGTGACCACATTGCTGTTAAGTTCCTAAGATAGTGCTTTTCATCAGTTCATTTTTGCTATCCTTACTCCAAGTATGAGTGGTACTAACCATGATTCTTTGCACTTATAGTGATCCTTCATGGTAATGTTTGCAGAGGAATGACCAAATAGCTTAAGTTCTGTAATGTACCTGGAGCCTTACTAGGAAATTCTCTCTTCTGAGAGGCCTGACTATTGTTGATGGTTTTAAGAAAGCAGGGACTGCCTAGGACTGGAAAACACAAGGGTTGGACTATGCCAGAAGGTCTTTAATCATTTCCTTGGGGGCCTTTGTTCTTCTGGAGGCTCTCTTGGTTACAAGAAACAGACATGGACTTAAATTGCTTCACGTGAAGGAAGATTTATTTAAAGTTTTTGTGTGGGAGAAGTTGAATGACCAGCTTCACCGAGAACAGTGCTGAACTGCAGCATGGCCTTGGTATAGCTGTCTCTGAATCGGGCGCTCTAGCCTTGTTCTTCCCTTCCTTTACTCTCTGGCTTCCTTTGTGCATTTGAGTCACTGCCTCTTCATAATATAGCACAGTCTCTATCCTTAATGGCTACCCAACTACCACCTACCTGCTAAAGTAGTTCAGTTAACTAGTTCAGTGCCTGGTTACTCCAGTCCGCAGTTCCCTAGAGAAGACCTTGGGAACGACTCATTGTGCAAAGACTGAGCAGAACATCACACGTACACAAGTCCAGAGTTCTACTGTCCTGGAGTCAGGATGCTGTCATTTTAACCAGATGTTGCCACATCAGACTGTAGAAATCATAGTTGCCTTTCACGGTCTTTTGTTTTCTGGGCCTCCTGTTACCCATGGGGGTTTGAGAACATGATCAGAATCTCCTTGAAGGTATGAAGGCAATATAATGACCATTGTTAAAGCTGGCTCCAAAAGGCTAAGGACAAACATTAATGTTTAGGGATTTTGTCTATGACCTTTAAGATTTACATCTATCTTCATATAGCTTCTTTAGGCAGAAATAGAATCATTTCAGAGGCACTGAAATTTTCGATAGTTATTACTATTTGCTATTTCATGATTGAATGAACTGGATTGTTCTGTCACCCCAAGATGAGATGATATTAAAAAGAGAGGACCATTCCTATTCTGATTTGCACTCTAAAAACTATTAGACAATATCACAGTGGATTACAGGTTTCAAGGCTGAGAGACTTGGTACGCATTACAGGGCTGCTTGATATAAACTCTGCCCTCTCTGTTCCTCCACCTTTCCAGCTCCTGAAATGCACTGTGAACAGTCCCTTAGGGTCAGACCTATACTTGGCATAAAATTATAAATTTTTTTGGAAATATTTTGTGAGATAGTATGCTAAAGGTTAAAGTACTTGGGATAGGACAGTACTTTCAAAATCTGTTGCTACTTTTGGTCTGACTGGTTGACATGTGTTATGTGGGAGGTGGGGGACAGAACACTATCTTCCTCTGAGATGTGGACAGATCTTTTCTTACTGGCTAACAAGCCCCTAGGACACATGTGTCACTGCATGCACTGGTGCTGGGGTTCCAGACACATGGCTCTAAGCCTGTCTTGTGTGTAATCCTGTATGTGTATGAGGATCTGAACTCAGGTCTTCATGTTTGCAGAGCAAGTACTCTATCCACTAAGCCATGTCACCAGACTCCTATAAATTTTTACTGAGCACAGATCAAGACCATACTGTAGTCCATTTATCCAGCCTTTTCAGTTTTGATGCAGGCATCTTAGGACTGTTAGTATGTAGACTAACCAAACTTCCTAGTATAGAGTGGGCAGTGCCATTGTGAGCAGAGCTATGAGGGAAAAAATCAGGCAGATTGGTGAGGGAATGACAGGATCCTGCACCGAGTGGAGCTTGTTCTGGCTGTGTTAACAAACTGGTCTGTGAGAAATTCACCTAGCTTCCTTTTCGGACTCAGTTTCCTCATCTGCAAAATAGGAATCAAATTCTTCCTTAGTCCCCAAGGATCCCTGAAAGGCTTGCTTATTAATAATGTGAAGAATGCGTGGAATGTATAAATATTTCCTAAGAAGAGCTGGTATCTTTCCTCTTGCTATAAGATTGGAGGAACTGTGCAGCATCTCTTCTGCTCATCTGTAATTTAGTCAGCTTGTGTACATACTGCATTGCATTAAACGCTGAACTCTGATCCTCGTGTTTAAACATATTAAAACAAAATATGAGTAGTGTAAATTGTATGAAACACTTTTGTCTCCCACTTGGAGTCTCAGCAGTGCAGGGTAACCAGAAACATTACACAGATGCTGCTAAAAGTAAGTGGAAGCCTTTTGGACAGTGATTGGCAAATGGTAGTACAGCAGAAGCAGTAGAAACCCATCATAGAGTATTTATTAGTGGGCCAAGGAAGATTGAGGGTGGGCAAGGACAAAAAAGAGTTGTTTATTTTCTTTGCACATTAACTTTTATAATTCTACAGAACACAGAGAGGCGTCACTGAGAAGATACTTCAAGTTTGAAACTTTTCATACCCACAAGAGCTTTGATGCCGTTTGTTAACATAAAAGAACATCGCTGTCCCTCCTTTCACACACGGTTCTAAGACCGGCCGGTTCTCCATTTGAGCTATGGGAGGGAGGACACTGTTCTTTAACTCCCAAGATTATGGTTTACATGTTGTCTTTTATTGTAAGAATATGAGTGCCACCTGATTGGTTACTCTATCACACAGAGCCACAGAGGACCTGTGGAGGCTGCTCACTGACATCTATTGGTTTTCTTTATCCCACATCTTTCCATTGCAGATCAACAGTGATTTTTGAGATAAACAGAAGCCACATGGAGATGAGGATAGGAATTGGGTGTGTTTATAGGTCCTACGAGCTGTGAACAGGATTGGGACGGCCCTGTAAGATGTGGATAAGAACTGAGTGGACACATTAGTCCTATGGGATATGGACAGGTTCTGGGTGAGTGTGTAGGTTTTATGGACTGTGTAAAGAAACTGGATGATGGTGTAGGTCTAGTAGGATGTGGACAGAAGCTGGGCGAATGTGCAGGTCCTGTAGAATGTGAAGCTCTATAAACTTGCCCTTGGTATATCATGCTATCTTCTATTTTGTCTAAGAATATTTTACTTTGTTTTTAATTTCTGAAAAGTTTCACCATGATTCCCCAAAGTCTTTAATAGTTTTCCCTGGCAAAAGTTAAAAAACTGACAAACGAACTCCTTGGATTACAGTAGAAACTCCTGATGATGTAAGTTTGAAGATGGCCATGCTTTGTTTGGTTTCAGTGTTCAAGAGCTGTAAGTGGACACAGAGAAACTTAGGGGCTGTACTTATCAGCGACTCCTCTGTTCTCTGAGAAGGGGAGATTTATGGCATCCACAGGGGCTAGGGCCACATAACCCGGTGTGGGCTTACAAGGCGTTAGCTCGTTGATGCCAAGTGAATTTTGGAAATGATTCTCCTGTGCTGACAGTCCCCTCATTACTGATTGTGTGGACTCATTTATCAGGCATTTCTTAAAATAAACCGTTCATTTATACTAATAGGACTTGGCAGCAAGAAAGAGTTGGCAGGACTTGGAGTTCCTAGTGTGCCCTCCCTTTTTAAAATTGTGTTGCCTTAAAAAAATTCAAACACCAACATTGAGGAGTTTGAAATATTTTGAGATAACAATTTCAGAGATCGGTGTGGAGTTCATTAAAGCAGAAACAATGGCCATATAAATCTTGAAAATGGTAACGAGGAAATATTTTCAAAGATGCTTACCAAAGTCCACAATAAGTCCACTGTCGCCGACTTTGTCCTTTCCCACTCTGCAGGCATGGGACTCCTCTTGTGGATACACATGTTTTCTATTTTTGGCACCACATGAGCTTTTGACGAAAGCTAGCTCACTTCTCCATGTGGTGTTTACTCCCCTCCTTGAAGACTATATCAGCTAGCTGCTTCTCTTAGTTACGCACACGATGTGCTATTTCTATACAGCCAAGATAAATCTTCTCAAGGCTTTCTTATTTCTGTATTCTTAGCCTTGGGCTTCTGATACTAAATTTCAATCTCATACTCCCTTGGAATTAAGGGACATTAGTAGAATTGATCACCTTTTTCTCCCAAACAAAAATATAGCTGTGGAACTCACAATAAAATTTAAGTTACAGTTGAGTCCCCACATATAGGATACACTTTTAGGTAACAGCTATATGGGCCACATTTTGTGTTGAAACTTCAGATCACATAGAGATGATGCACATCACTGTCTGAGGATAAATGACATTTTTTACCATACAGATGTCTGCTGATCGATGACACTAAAAGGGGCGCCACATGCTAGGCGGGCTGGAGGCAGGGCTTTTCTCCCCTTGGGTTAGTGTCTGAACTGTTGCTCAGACGACTTGCTTAGGGGGCTATTGAATAACAAGTGGCAGCTCGTCTCTTTATATTTTTTTTTAACAAGTACCTTAGAGCTCGTTATTTTGGAAAACTTATCTTTACAGTAGACAATTATTTTTCTGAGATTTATATTTTGAGGTTTATGACTTCAGCCCAAAATTTAAGAAGGAATAAATATAATGGTTAATAATAATGCCATTGCATTAATAATGATAATTATTTGGTGGTGATAAATATATGGATAATTTTTTGCCCTTTAAATTTTCAGTAATATTCCCCTAAAATTACAGTATTACCTTAATATTCCACAAAGGGTTTTTCAAGAGAAAAAAGGTGGATGCCTTATTTTTTAAGTGTTAATAAATGTCTTTCCATTTATTTTGTTTCTTCATGTATGCAGGAAATCAGTGATTGTATTCTGCTCATTTCCCTTTAATTCTGCTTCACTGCATAGCAGAGACTTCTCAATACTTTAGTCCATTTCTGCTAACCTGTGGCAGGAAGCACATACTGGGGGCTGGGAAGATGGTTTTGCTGTGCAGGCCTGAGGAACTTAGTTTGGTATCATGAACGGAGAGAACTGACTCCTGAAAGTTGTCCTCTATTACCTACCTACCTACCTACCTACCTACCTACCTACCTACCTACCTACGTATACACACACACACACACACACACACACACACACACACACAAAACAAATGAAATATTTGTTATACTTCTATTGAGACACCAGCACAGAGATTGGAGGAGTTCCCAAGAAACTGCATAAGAATCAGAGATAAGGACGATAAAATGTAGGTACAGGGCCAGCAGATTTCTTCACACCCTTTTTCTGACCGTACACTTTTATTTTAGTGCTGAACTTTGAAAATTCCTAAGAATGTCTTCTTAAAGAAAATAGCCTTCATAGTAAATTACTAAGTAAATATACCAACTCAGTGTACGGGTGAGAGCCGTGCATTTAGGCTAGAGTGTTACCTTTCTTTTATTAACATGAGGTAATTATTTTTGTTATTGATATTTGGCTATGGTCTTACTGAGGAATGAACTCAGGACTCCATACACATCAGGCCAGCATTCTACAACTGACCTACACCTCCAGCTTCTACTCATCTCTGAAATGAAGAGACCTTTTAGTTATTTGGCAAACTGTGATGTACTTTCACGGGAAGTAAAGTTTCTAGTAGTTTCATGCCCTTAATATGACCCCCAGGCTCAGGAAACACACATAAAACAACTTTGTTCTCCAAACCAACTGCATTCTGAGCTATCAAATGGTAGAAATGGAAGAGTCATCATATTTTATCTCTCAGTATAGAGTCTGGGCATATGATTCATTAAAATGCTCATTTACTGATTATACATTGAGTTAGGATGTGAGGAACGTTTTATGAAATATCTGTGTATTTCTATCCTTGCTTTTGTACTTTCCTGAAAAGCCTACCTAGTATAGCATGCTGGTTGGTTGGTTGGTTGGTCTCCATGGGACAGTTGGAACCTGGCTGCAGAGCAAACACAGCAGGTATTTTGGAACAAGTGTGAGGGAAGAGTGGTGTCAGAACATTGTCAGAACTTAGTTCTGCTCCCCTCATCAGCATACCTTTGTAGTCTGGGAAGGCTTAAGTTCTTCCACTGGAGTTCCCCTTGAATGGGGCTAATTGCATTCTTCTCATTTTCCCTTTTAGTGCTTCAAGTGGACCATTCAGAACTGCCGAGGTCACCCGCTTTTGGTAGTTATTCTGAACACTTTTACATCATTAACATCCTACATGACTTAGGATTACATTCAGAGGACTAAGTCACTTAACTCCTGGAAGGGACTCTTGTAGACTAATCCCCCGTTAATACTCTGAATTCTTCATCTCTAGAGTTAGCATGTGTCCTTTCTTTGACCCCTGTATAGCTCATCTTTTCTGTAAGAGGAACTGGGGAAGAGAATCCTTTTAAAACAATTATAGTACTAAAATGACATACTGTCCTTGATAATAGCTTGCACTGCACTACCAGACACGATTAGTGTATACATAGGTAGTATGTAGACTCGGGTAGCTAGAAAAATCAACACTGAATGAAGTCCCAGAACCTAAAAACTCACCCAGAGCTTGTGAGTTTTGTTACCTGAAACCAGTCATTTAATCACATGGAAAGTTTGTTTCTTCACTGTCATAGGAATTATGGTTTGTGTATTGTAAAAAATAAACAGAACTAACATTTATGCCCAAGGGAGCCAACAGAGATAATTCTTTATGCAAATATGTGGGTAACAAAATATTTTTGTAAAAACCAATTATAAGGAGACATTCTGAGTATGGTCAGTAGGCATGTAGATGTAGTAAATCAAATATCTAATAATCTCTGCTCTTACCAGCTCTGCCCTAGATAAATGCTATAACTCTTTAACCCCAAGGAAGGACTTACACTACTATGTAGTGTAGAACTACATAGAGTTCTCTTGAAAAACAAAAGCTTGTGTGTTGATGGACTGGGTAGGACTATCTTCATTTTCTCTTTAATTTATTTTGAGTGAACCAGCCAAAATGGTACTATGATAATCAAACAATTCGGACAGTTAGGCTGTCTTCCTTTATCTCACAGCCCAGTTATTACATTATTTTTAGTATAATTAAATCTTCTAAGTCCTACTAGAAGAATCTTAGTTCCAGCTAGAGAATAGGAATATCTTGTTGCAATTTCTTTAGACTAAATAGTAAATGATAATTTATGATCAATCCAGAAAAGTCCTCCAAGGCTTGCTTGTGATGGCTGGAAACATTCACACACCTATAAACACTTTTCTTTTTATTTGTGGGATAAATTATCGCTATTACCAAAATAATGTAGTAACACAAATGAAAATGGTTACAGGAGTGAAAAAACAAAAACAAAAACAAACAAACAGCAACAAAACCCCAGATGTAACAATTTCTAAATTAGTGGGCTTCATGAGTGAAAAATTATTGTGTTACAATTTAGCAAAATCACTAGGCCCCTGATGGTAATTTTGTTTTTAAAAATCTGAGTTTACATAATATCTTGAGTTTCCTCACAGAAAGACAATAAGTGAAGTATGAATTAAGGGCTGAGGAAACTGGAGAACAAAGGGATCCCAGACAGGAATGAGGACAGTAATATGCAGAGGCCTCGCTCCACAGGAATGACCTCGCTAGTGACAGACGAGAGATCACTGTTAGTGAAGGTGGGGATGGTTGACTTTTGTGCAATATGCATTATAGAAGTTCTTTCTGGCACGTGCTCAACATCATGTCTGATTATCAAAGAGAAACGATTCTCTAAGCTCTGAGTACGGCCTTATTATATGTTATTCGGCAATCATCAGCCTGGCAATCATTTCTGACTTTAATTATGGTAATGATAGGCAAAGATATTCATGGACTAGAACTCAAATGGGGGTGCCTTAGCAGAAGCAATCCTGAATTATTTTGCTAATTGTATTGCTGTTTACCATAAAAATAATTGAAAGGGCCTTCAGAAGCAGTTGTGTGTGGAAACAATTGTATTTGTGATTGTTCTTCATTATTGTGATCAAGTACCTGACAAAAACAGCCGGAGGAGGAGTTTGCTTTTGGCTCACATACGTGGGATGCAGTCTATCACAATGGGGAACGGTGCTAGTAGAAAAGTGAGGGCTCCTCACACTGGATCTCCAGCCAGGAACAGAAGGACTGGGATGCTCAGGTCACCTCCTCACTTCAATTCACTCCAGGACTACATCTCATGGACAGTGTGAGCACATTCAGGGTGGATCTTCTTTCCTTAGTTTAACCTTTCCAGAAATGGCCTCATTCATACTGAGAGGTATTGACTTGCTGGTTCAAGTCCAACTGAGGTGAAAATAACCAAGAAAAATGAATCCCTATAATAATTGAAACTCAAAATTGAGTGCATATAGCCTGGTGTAAAATAGTAGTACAAAAGTAGGTTTAAACAGTTAATTGTGAGCCGTCATTAAAAATACAGGCTGCTGGTGACAACACTGGAGTAGTCTCTGAAGATGCCTCTTACAATGGAAGTTAGCCCTTTTATGCATAACACTGCATCATTATGAATGTCAATGGGATCCTAACCTGGGACGTTACCATTCTTTGGTAACTGCTAGAAAACACTAGTTTGACATTTGAAGCAATTTTGAGTTCAGAGACTCTAAATAGCAAGAATATTAGGGGTCAGGGTTTCATATAAAAGTGAGTATTAGGAGAAAACAAAGATTGAGAGAAAACAGATCAGCAAAGATCTTTGGATCCTAGAGTCAGCCTGTCAGTGTGTGCTCTAATTTTTTTTTCTTTTTCTTTTTCTTTTCTTGTCTCATTTACCCAAAGACAAGGGTTAGCTTGACAAGCAGGCTTCTGGGCTATAATTGAAAAATCACTCTCATGCTAGTTGAGCAGGGGGTCTCAAGTTTGAAACACAGAAGACAGCTGATGGGAACTGTTATGTATGCCACTATAGGGAATGTATAGATACCAATATTCTCTAACAAAGGTGTTAAGAATAGTTGTTCTTTTTCAAAAGAGTAAGGAAAAACCCAACAAAACAGGACAAGAACAGCAAGAACCAGCAAGCAGTTACAAGCTCATATGGAAAAAGGAAGCCTTATAAAGAAAGAGAAAAAAAAATGTAAAATAGAAACACGTGAACCTATGTTTCTGTTTCCTTTAGGTGGATCTTTGCTTGTGTTGAAGCATCTATCCCAAAATGTTTCTATGCCTTCACCGTGGACCAGACAGGGCGGCTATAATCTTTCTTGTTCTAGAGAAGCACAGGAATTGGCTTCAATCTTCAAGTCAATGGTGGGCCATGCTGTTGTAGGCTGCAGTACACTCATCATTGACTTACCCCAGATATAGTAGCCCAACACATCCCAAATTATGGATATCCCTTGGTGAATCCATTAATTTCATTGGGGTTACTTACATCGATATGGGCAAGAGATTATTTAAAGGAGCAGAAATGACTCTCAATTGCCTTTCTAAAGCCCACCCAACAAAAGTGAAAGCTCAAGAAACCTGGGAACCTGAAGCATTCTGAGTGGCCTCCATGCAGCACACCATGTTGCAAAGTGTCCTTTCTAGGTAGTTCAGTTTGTCATTTTTCTTTCTTGACCGGGGGTCCTCCTCTATTCAGGGAAGGTCATCATTCCTCCTCAACAGAACATGCAACTTCTGGCGGGATGCACATGGACCAGTGAGGGAGGAAGGAGACATCCCCCTAGCCAGCCAGATCAGGGGAATTAACCCTGGTAATCGATGGGATGACAGATGTCGCAGCCAGACTACCCTCATATCCTTGTAAACAGTTTTGCAGGGGACTTTTGTATAACTACTTAGCTACTCTCAGCCTTCTTTGGTGCTTGAGAATGGCTCTCAGCTGTGTTTCCCATTTACTCTTGGGGGGGGGGGCGTAATGAATCTTGTTAGTTTCAGGGACTTCCTAAAATTATTTTGAGCCCTTTTCTTTCTGTTTTAAGGAACTTCCCTGCAAGATGAAATGTTTCAATCTTACAAGCAACTGCTACATAGTGTATACACATGGCCAGATTTCAATAACTGGAGAAAACTCCTTAGTTCTTAGTTCTTAGTTCTGGAAATAATGAAAAACCAATCCCCATATTCAGCTCGGTTTGCTCAGTTGTTAGAATGTTAGTTCGCAGTATGGCAGGAGCTTGATTGAAGGGAGTCCAGAGACAGGAATAAAGATTTGGTGAGAATTAGGATCTGGTTTGATACTGTCCTTTTACTTAGGTTTACTTTCTAATTTTATCCTGTTTTACCTGTTTTAAAGTATATTTGATATATATATTGTACATATTTCTGGAATACAATGTAATATCTAAATATATGACTATGATACATAATAATTTGGTCAGCTTCTTTGGTAAATCTATCACCTCAAACAGGTTTTGCTATAAGAAAATTAAAATTTTATTTAAAGCTATTTTGAAGAAAACATTGAATTCCTTGAATATTGTTAGACATACACTTGTCCGGTTATGAACATTAGAATTTATTCCATCTGTCCATATACAAATTCACCCCTATTAATTAATTTATAATCACAGGATAAGCACAGCACTGTGGACAGGCTAAGAAACATAGAATTTGTCTTATTGTGTTGAAAAGCAGTTAACAGGAGACTCTTTTAAAGGTTTATTTTAATTTATATCTATGGGTATATTGTCTGCAATTTCGTCTGTGAACCACATATGTACAATGTCCTCAAGGGTCTGAAGAAAGCATTGAATTCCTTGGAACTAGTTTTACCAATGGAAATTGATTAAAGATAACCACATGGTTGTGAGCTGCCCAGCGGGTGCTGGAAATCAAACTGGGGTTCTCTGGCAAAGCAGCCAATGCTTTTATCTGCTGAGTAGTCTCTACAGTCCAGGAAATTCTCTTAAGATCTGTGTGGGTGATTCACTCTTGCTAACAGTGGAAATATGATTGCAACTTTTTATAAGATAAGAGAAACTTTATGTCCAGTATTTAACAAGTCCCTCCTCCCCCTGAGCAGTTAATAATCATCATTCTTCTGTTTGATACCCCAGGTGGATGGTCATGGAGGACAGCCTTCTGTGATTGGTTTATTCTACTTAACATTGATTCATCTAGATGGCATGGATTTCCAAATCTATTCAAATGATATCACAGAATTTTCTATAGTAATTTCCCACACATTTCTATATCCATCAGTTCATCAATGGCACTTGGTTTTCATATCTTATGTATATAGTACTGTAATGAACACCATCTGGCTAAAATCTCTTTAAGGTCTAGAGCTCAATTCCCTCATATACTCAAAGGTATGTTTACTTCACTCTAAGGCAGAATTTTGAGTTACATCTTTAAATTAGGCCATGTAATTAAAAAAATGACTAATTTATCTTACAAGTCTATTAAATCTTGAAACGGCCTGACTTTTATACACCCGAGTCATTGGGACCAGACTTTTGTATACCTGAATTAATTACTCCTTCTCAGTGACCAAGTACCTGACAGAAAATAACCTAAGGAAGGGAGATCTTTTATTTTGGCTCATGAAAGTAGTCTCTCTCACTTCGGGGAAGACCCAGTACCTGGGAAGCTAGGCGGTTTGGCAGGGAATGTTGTTCATGTGTTAGTGGGTTACGAAGCAGCAGACTGAGAAACTATGAGAAAGTATCAAACTCATGAGCCCCTGAGGGACATTATACAGACAAAGCATAACATAACCTAATATTTGTTCAGCACTGAATTGCATTTATAGTAATCGCCTCATCCAGTGGATATAAAACGTATGGTATGTAAAATGCTATGACTGTGATTTTCACTTTTGACAAGTAAGGAAGCTCAGAAATGCCAGGAAGTTCGTGTAGGTTCTCTTGATTAGTAAATGCCACACGAGGGCTGTCTCCTCTCAAGACCTATCTTCAAAATGTGTGTGTGTGTGTGTGTGTGTGTGTGTGTGTGTAACAACATAATATGCCACAAATCATAATTCTTTTGTCAAATTTTCAGAGCTGAAACACAGTTTTTAACTGTGTACTAACTTTAAAATCCTATTTCTTAGAAGTGAGCAAATATGTAAAGAGGACAATTTTCCTAAAATATCCTTAACACAGATTTGAAGAACAGAATTAACATATGATAGAATAATGGTAGGGTAGGTGACAGAAATTATTTTCAGCTAAAGAAAATTAAATTTAAGGGCATAGTAATCCAATGCATGAATACTATTATCCTACGTTCACCTATGTCTGTAAACTCGTTTAAATTCTGACCATTGTAATATGACCTAGAAGAAGCTGGCATTGTTTATAATATGTTGTTTCAGAAACTCAGCTTGGCTTATTAGTATAAGTATAGTATTAGTTGTTTCAGAAACTCAGCTTGGCTTATTAGTATAAGTATAGTATTAGTATAAATACCGAGTGACCATATGTGGTAGAGTCCTGCTACCTTTCTTTAGACAACTTCTGTGTATTATTTTTATCTGTAAGCAATTAGTTCAAACAGTGTTTGATGTGGTCCTTCAATTTGTCAGTCAGAATATTGCAAATGATGGAGAGGACTTACTTGAAGATTTGAGGTGGTCGAACTTTTTCTAATTTGCTTGTAGTTGAAAGCAGAATCTGCCTAATGTGGTCAGGGTACAGAGACCCTTACAGATGTCAAGGAAAACATAAAACCTATTCTTATAAGTTATTTAAAAACTTCTTTTATAAAATTTAGAGTTTATTTATCAAATATTTATCATATATAACTTAAAGTGAATATGCTGTTCACACTAAATGTATCCTTTTCCTTCAAAATTAAAAACACAAAGGCTATTATGATAAAGGTTAAGACCACTTGATTTGTCTTCATCCAGTAACTATCACTGAAAGCATGACTCTGTGGGGTAAACAAATAAGTTTATTTAAAGAGAGAAGTAAATTCATTCAAACTTGAAAAATGTTTCCACTTACTGGTCTTGCTCACCCAGTGTCCCACTAAATCCACATTTCCAGAAACAGAACGCTAGGGTTTTAACCAGTTCATGGCCATGGATGTAGTTTAATGACTTGAGATCTAAGATGAGAACTAGGTTGACCTGTTATTCTTGAAAGAATCTATAATGGTGCACGTTTGGATTTTGAGAGCAGGGCATACTTTGAAGAATAAATTGCCTAACACTGTTTCCATAGGTCCCATGCAAACAAACAGTAGAATGTTGGAAAGATTCTACTGTCACAGCCAATGTTTAATAGAGACAGGAGGGAATAAAAAATGAAAATATTATTTCTAAATTTACATTTTGTCTTGCCTCAGTCCAAATTCTTATTGCTAAAGCAATCCAAAAATATACTTAAGGACTCACCTGTGCTGCCACTCTACTGCTATAAACATTTTACTGAAATGAATCAGTTTGTTTCTAAGAGAAGTTTCCTTTGGAATTAATAAAAAAAAAACCTGTGAATATAGTAACTAATTGGTCTTACACATATCTCTTTACATTTGCTCTGGTTTTCCCCGCAACATAACTCTTCCCTCAGTGATCATGAGCAAAATTTTGGATCCTGTGCTTCTGACCAGACATGATTAGCCTGGAGCTAACACAAGATAGATAATTTCTATAATAGAAAACTTGCCATTATGTTAGTGAAACCAATGAACCTAATTCACTCATCTTAATACACATCGCAGCCTTTGCGTAGGAACAGGTGTCACCCATGGCGTAGAACGAAAAGAATAGACGATGTGGAAGTCGGCTACGGCATTAGATGGGACCAGTACTGTCTACAGGCCTCCTAATGCCATCTATGTTCTTGGATTCTGTTATAGGAGGACGTCACAAGACTAACAGAGTCTGCCTCGTAGTGCATATCATTTCTTTCAAGAAGAGGAAATTTTAAAGTGTTTTTAATTTAACTTTCACCTCTTGCTCTGATTCCACAGTCACTAATGGTCTGTAAATGTAAATTAAGAAAATACATGGATGGACTATGTGGCCACTTCACCCACATGAGTGGATTCTGATAAAATTAATAATGTCTTCCCTTATAATTATGTGGCCATATAACTAACTGTAGCTGGAGAATCACCCAGTAGTGAAAACATGTGTATTTGTGAATCACATGATAGCTACATATCTGACATCTCTAACAGTTATGTTTTTAAAACTTTGTGTTCTTTTATTAACTCTATTAGCCAACTCTCATACAGGTACATATTGTATGTTGAACATACTTGCCCCAGTGCCTGACCCCACTGCTCTCCTATTTTGTGGGCCCCTCCTCCTCTAACATCTTTGTTCCCCTAGACTATTTCATTTCTATTAACATATAATATAATATATCTCTATGTGATTTTATGTGACTATATAAAAATCCAAGAAGCATAAATCATAGAAAACATATATTAGTTTTCAGTGACTGCTTTAATTCACTTAATATGGTTGTCAAAAGTTGTATTTGTTTTCCCCAAAATGACATTACTATATCCATCTTCATGAAAGAATAAAAACATTCATATATATATATATATATATATATATATATATATATATATATATATGAATCACATTTTCCTCATTCTTTCTTCTGTTGATGGACATCTAAATTGCATCCATAATTCAGCTATTGTGAAAAGTGCTATAAGCATCGATGCATAAATGACTCTCTGATATGTTGACTTGACTTGGAGTCATTCAGGTAAGTATTCATTAGTAGTATAGCTGGGTTACATGAGAGATTTACTTCTATTTTCTGTGCAGTTTTTTTCCCCCAGAAACCTCTATATTGGGTAGACAAAGAGAACTCTTAGAGGATCCCGGTGGGAATGTATTGTACTCCAACCTCCATCAGTTTTCAAGGCAGTTTGGTTTTGAAAAATATCTTTCCTAGGACTGATGGTAATCACACAGCAAAGGACATACGGAAAATCAAACTGGAATTCCATCAAATCACCTAGGGAACTTTTTAAATTGAAGATGACTTTGCTGGAGTTTCTAACTCAGGAGATAAAATGTGTCTGGGTATTTGTAATTTTAAGAACACTTAGAAGGTTCTAACAGATGTCCATATTTGATAGTATCTATAACTCTAACTCCACATAACATTCACAAATGCTTCTTATTCTGACTTAAAAATATAAAAGGTTTAAATAGCTCTAGTGTTTTTGTCCTGCGTTTTGTGTATATTGGCCCTTGTTGGAATTTCTGTTTTATACACATTATGTGCCTCTCTGCTTTGTAGAAAGAGAGAGATGGTGACAAGAAATGAAAGGTGGTTGTACATCTTTGATGTGGTAACAGGCAGCCAGGCTCCCCAGACAGCTCGATAATGATGAGTGATGGCTGCATTCTCAGCTTACCATCATTCTTCTCCACTAAGACCCTTTGTTGTTTGGGCTCTGTTCTCAAAATTATAGAATACTATGTGAAGTTATTCTCACTGATGGGCGAGTGGCACACACAATTTAAGTTCATTTGCACTGTTAAAAGGTCAACTTTCTGTTCTATTTCAGATACTATTTACGGTTTCTCCAGGGTTGGATTGAACCTTTTGGGGGGCATTGGTTTTGTTATTTTTTGCTGAGCTGCGCCTAAGTTATTTTTCTTTCTATTTTACTTACAGGTTTGACTACATGAGTCTGAGGTATCTTGCCTTTGATCAATTCTAGAAATGTTTTGAAATGCTGACCCTCTATTTTCTCCCCAGATCCTAAACTATACGTGTACTTAACTGTATCACCTTAAGTTTCATGTCTTCTTTTTTGTCTTTATATTTTAAGTCCTTATTTTTGGGATTCTTAGTTCAAGCTTGCAAATCACCATCTTTTCAGCCACATGTATCTGCTATTCAACCTGTCCATTATTGTTTTAATGCTAAGGCTATGCCACTTCCAGAAATTATAAATTATAATTACTTCAACTATTTATTTTATTATTATATAATTTGTGTAACTTTGATTCCCTCTTATTTCAAAATAATTTTATATAAAGAGTCTAATAATCCTATAGGTCATGTATTTCAAGATTTGATTCTTTATGATTGCTGGCGTTCTATCTCTAGTTTGTAGTGACATATTTCTAGATATTTATATATGCTTGTATGTGTGTATGTCTACATGCATGTGTATATGTGTGATTATACATGTATTTGTCTCTGTGTACTTCTGTACAGTTTTGTGTATCTGTATATTTATGTATATATGTATTTCTGTGTACTTGTCCGTGTGTGTTTAAGTGAGTGAATCTCTCTCTGTCTCTCTGTCTGTCTCTGTCTGTCTATCTCTGTCTGTCTCTCTCTGTCTCTCTCTCTCTCTGTCTCTCTCTCTCTGTCTCTCTCTGTGTGTGTGTGTGTGTGTGTGTGTGTGTGTGTGTGTGTGTTTGTGTGTATGTGTTAGTTCTATTGGAACATTGTATGTCTTTGGGGCTTAAATTCTAGTTCACGATTTTGTATTTGCATCTCACACTTAGACACTGAGGACACTATGAGACTGACAACTCCTTAGACTATTCTCTTGTACAGTTATGTAGCTACCAAGGTGAGTTTTTTTTGGAAAAATAATCTCTGCTTAATTCAAAAAAGTTAATTTACAAAATCATTTAGAATTTTACACAGAAACTCATGCAATAAGCAAACAATGACAGTTGTACATCTTCATTCTGAATAGGTAAACATTCACTTAACTGATCTTACTTCATTAGCTGGGACTTCAAGTCCAAGCTTGAAATTGCATGAAAAGAGTGGACATTGCTGTCTTCACTCTAACTTAATGTGAAATATCTCATTTCTCACTACTAAATATGATGTTAATGTTAGTATCTTTAGTATGATTTTTTCCATCTTTATTAACTTGAGTATTTCTTATTTACATTTCAATTATTATTCCCCTTCCCGGTTTCTGGGCCAACATCCCCCTAACCCCTCCTGCTCCCCCTATGGGTGTTCCCCTCCCCATCTTCCCCCTATTACCACCCTCCCCACAACAATCACATTCACTGGGGGGTTCAGTCTTGGCAGGACCTTCCAATGGCTTCCCCTTCCACTGGTGTTCTTACTAGGCTATTCATTGCTACCTATGAGGTTGGAACCCAGGGTCAGTCCATGTATAATCTTTGGGTAGTGGGTTAGTCTTGGAAGCTCTGGCTGGTTGGCATTGTTGTTCATATGGGGTCTCAAGCCCCTTCAAGCTCTTCCAGTCCTTTCTAAGATTCCTTCAATGGGGATCCCCTTCTCAGTTCAGTGGTTTGATACTGGCATTCCCTATCTATTTGCTGTATTCTGGCTGTGTCTCTCAGGAGAGATCTACATCCAGTTCCTGTCGGCCTGCACTTCTTTGCTTCATCCATCTTATCTAGTTTGGTGGCTGTATATGTATGAGCCACATCTGGGGCAGGCTCTGAATGGGTGTTCCTTCTGCCTCTGTTCTAAACTTTGCCTCCCTATTCCTTCCCAAGAGTATTCTTGTTCTCCTTTTAAAGAAGGAGTGAAGCATTCGCATTTTGGTTATCCTTCTTGAGTTTCATGTGTTCTATGCATCTAGGGTAATTTGAGCATTTGGGCTAATAGCCACTTATCAATGAGTGCATACCATGTGTGTTTTTCTGTTATTGGGTTAGCTCACTCAGGATGATATTTTCCAGTTCCAACCATTTGCCTATGAATTTCATAAAGTCATTGTTTTTGATAGCTGAATAATATTCCATTGTGTAGATGTACCACATTTTCTGTATCCATTCCTCTGTTGAAGGGCATGTGGGTTCTTTCCAGCTTCTGGCTATTATAAATAAGGCTGCTATGAACATAGTGGAGCACGTGTCTTTGTTATATGTTGGGGCATCTTTTGGGTATATGCCAAAGAGAGGTATAGCTGGGTCCTCAGGTAGTTCAATGTCCAATTTTCTGAGGAACCTCCAGACTGATTTCCAGCATGGTTGTACCAGTCTGCATATTAACTCATGATCCTAGTTTACATGAAGACTGGTCTGTGGTTCTCAAGGAATTGATTTTATCTTCCATCATATAGGCTTAGACTGAGACTCTGTTTTTCATGTTATTGTTCCAGAAATGGATTCTACTTTAAAAAAAACTTATGGTGCCTAGTTTTATGAAAGTAGCTTAAACATGACTTCTCGCCTAGCATAGTCCCTGAGATGTATCTTTGTTTCTCTATGTGGACAATTATTCTACCTCTATAAATCAACAGCAAATGATCTTGGGAATGCTGCTGGCTGCAGAACTCAATTAACAGCTTATGATTTTCCCTGTTTATTGAGTCTTTCTCTTTAAATCACTGTTCTTCCAGAGTGTTTCTTCAAGCATTCTAGTTAATTCATCCATACATTTAACATACATTTGAAGTGTAGTCTAAGAATTTTAAATGTCTTGGATAAATATTTCTATAAACAATGATTACATGTTCACTTTATAGTTAAAAAATTTGTCTTTTCTATTCTTATTTCATGTCATAGACATTTGGAACAGTCAAACAAAACAAGAATAAGTAAAAATCTTAAAGTAAATCTCTTCTGTATCTTCACTTATTATTCCTAATTTGGAAACTTAAACCTAGAGAAGTGTTTCCAAATGAATGTTCCCTTAACCACACACTTGCAGCTATGTAGTAACATAAACTGAGAACTACTGGCTTAAACAGAATATCAGATCTCTTTATGGACATATGGCAGGGTCTGTAATATGCCAGAGAGCCTGAGCATCTTTGAACATCATTGAGCACTAATCAGAAGCCCAGTATTCTTGAGGTCCACATCAAGGAGGTCAAACATAGAGATTTGAATTCTCAAAGCTATGATGGAAATCAGTAACAGAGCCAAGACTGAAATCCAGTTCCCATTATGATCACAATGGCACCATCTGTAAACAGTTGCTTGTGAATCCATTTTCAGTAGAAACCCATCCACCAAACGAAAGTGCATGTAGTCTCTCTCTCTCTCTCTCTCTCTCTCTCTCTCTCTCTCTCTCTCTCTCTCTCTCTCTCTCTCTCTCTCTCTCTGTCTCAAGCAGCCTAATAGCATGCCTCAGCAATGGGACTTCAACTTAAAGCAACACCCACCTATGGCACCCATGCCTGATTTTTAAGAGTGAATGCACTCTCCTGTAATCTCAGATGTGGTTGACAGGGAACAAACTCTCAAGAACAAGCTGTGACAGAAACCTTTTATTAAAAACCACTTTTGGATTCCCCCCAGCAGAATGTGCACAGTTCCTGACTGTTGGTGTAGTCTTCCTTCTATTAGAGAAAGTGGACTGTGGGAGCATGGGAAGATGAAGTGCAATGTTATTTACATTTTTGTGCCAAAACATTATGAAGTGAAATAATCAAACATGCTGAGCCAGTGCAGCATATGAAAATTAATAGGAACATTTTGAATATGTGATCTTTTACTTGAAACAATATAAATGAAAAGAGTTCTGTTGAAGGGCTTTCTTGACCTCTTTTAAATGTTTCTTCTTCTTTTCTTAACACTCTCTGTTGTTTATAATAACCTCTTTGGATCTTAGGTCTAAAAATTCTTTCCTTTTAGAATTTCATTCTTTCTGTTTGTCTGTGTACAACAAATACCTTTCATGGAAAAAAGTACAGTGCCTCGAGCCCATTAAGTCAGTTAGTGAGGATGTCTAATAGCTTTTGAGATAGGGCAACAGGGTGAGCATTGAGTTTGGAATTCTGGTGTTGGTGTTTCATTTGGTCATCAGTCAGCTAAAGGGAAAAGGTATGTGTAAAGACACGAATAGAGCTTGAGAACTTAACAAGAACTCCCAACTGGAGGCTAAGGAGAAATTCAGGAATTTCTGGGAAAATGCTTTATGGGAAGATGCTTTAGGTTATTTTTTTTTGTTTCTGTGATAAAATACTGGGTAAAGGCAGCTTAAGATAGAAAGGGTTCATTTTGCTTACAATTCCAGGGTCCAGTCCATTACATTTGGTAGCCCTAATGGCAGGAGCCTGAAGCAGCCTGCTACAGTGT
Organism: Rattus rattus; assembly: GCF_011064425.1. Lineage (NCBI taxonomy): Eukaryota > Metazoa > Chordata > Mammalia > Rodentia > Muridae > Rattus > Rattus rattus. Next base: position 35,691,735 of record NC_046167.1, on the reverse strand, counting down.
ATCACAATCTGGAAGCTGAGATGTATTAATAGGTGCCTATCCTACTTCCTCCTTTCTATAAAGACCAAGATCCTAACCCATGGAATGGAGCCACTCAGGCAGGTTTTCCCATATCAATTAATCTGCTTAAAATGTAGTCTAATGCCACTCAGGCATGCTTACACAATCTCTAACCTACACAATCTCTTCCTACACATGGGTCTAGAGGCCTGTTAGTTCATGTCAAGTTCATAAAACTATCCATCAACCACCACAGAGAGAAACTTGGTAGTCTTTGTACCAATAAGAAGTACATTATGAAGAATTGAAAATAAAGGGAGAAAAAAAATGGGTGAAAAATAGTATTGAGTCGATGTCAGACACCAGGCTAAGTACTAGACATATAAGACCTTATTCTAAAATTTGTACCCCAATTGTTAGGTGGCAGCTTTATCAGTGATTTCTGTTTTACAAGTGAAGAATAAAGAAAAAGAACTCTTTTTCCATCAAAATTTGCATCATTGATAATAGATTATTAATCCAAGTCCAAGTTTTTTGACACCACACCCCTAGTTTTAATTCACAAACTACATTGCTTCTAGGAAGATGTGACCATAGATTGCATGTTTTATTATCATGGATGTTTTGGAGAAGTTTGGTTTTGTGCTACAATTCTAAGCTCACAAAACAAGGAGGTCAAAAGTTCCAAGGATCATGGCATGAAGCAGGTGCTGAGGGAGGACAGGAGTGTTCTGAGGGGAGCAGTAGCTGGTGACTTGGTCTCTGATGGTGAGCCAGAAACCTAGTGTTCAGAGACCAATGCAGAAGGACCTGTGTTGACAGGCATATGAACAATGTTTTAAGAGAGAACCACAGAATTTCTGAAAAAGTGTTTTCTCCAATTTATATTTTGGAGAGTAATGAAGGGACTTATAGAACTGTTGTGTCAAATTTTCCTATGTTCAGTATGGTAGAGTGAATTCTTGATTCAATTGTATGTTCAAGTCTATGTATTCTGTACTAGTATATATTAAATAACATACCATGGAACTGATTATTAAACCCCTAAAACTGGTGGTTAAAAGTGAAAATTAAGTTATAATATAATAAGTACATTTTATAGTCACACCAGTAATTGTAATTTATAATACTTGCTTTGTTTTTACACAAAATCTGCATACTGAGAAGTCCAGATTAATTGTTGCTTTTATTTACTTGGTTGTAACTATAATTTATTTGTTTAAGAACTCAAAGCCTTTATTTTTTAAGGTACTCCATAGTCAAGATTTTGTCTACTACATCTCCTGGATGACTCCTAACTTTAATTTCTAATTCAGAAAGGCCAGACTACAATGCTTGGGTAGCTTCCTCCTGGGTCAGTCTTTCTTTCTTTCTTTCTTTCTTTCTTTCTTTCTTTCTTTCTTTCTTTCTTTCTCCCTCCCTCCCTCCCTCCCTCCCTCCCTTCCTTCCTTCCTTCTCAATTTCGTTCTTCTTATTGGATATTATATTTATTTATATTTCAAATGTTATCCCCTTTCTTGATTTCCCCTCCAGAAACACCCTATTCCATCCTCCTTCGCCCTGCCCTACTCCCCCACGCACTCACCCAGTCCTTCCCACCTCCCCGCCCTGGCATTCCCCTACACTGGGGCATCTGGCCTTTACAGGACTAATGACCTCTCTTTCCATTGATGTCCAACAAGGCCATCCTCTGCTACATATGCGGCTGGAGCAATTGGTCGCTCCATGTGTACTCTTTAGGTGTTTTAGTCCCTGGGGAGCGGGTCTGGTTGGTTGATATTGTTGGTCTTTTTATGGGGTTGCAAACCCTTTCAACTATTTCAGTCCTTTCTCCATTGTTGACCCTGTGCTCAGACCAATGGTTGGCTTTGAGCATCTCAGGCTCTGGCAGAGCCTCTCCGGAGACAATTGTACCAGGTTCCTGTCAGCATGTGCTTCTTGGCAGCCTCAATAGTATCTGGGTTTGGTGTCTATATATGGGATAGATCCCCAGGTGACACAGTTTCTGGATGGTCTCTGCTCCACACTTGCCTTCATATTTCTTCTTGTGACTATTTTGTTTCCCCTTCTAAAAAGGACTGAAACATCCACACTTTGGTCTTCTTCTTGAGCTTCATTTGGTCTGTGAAATGTATCTTGTGTATTCTGAGCTTTTGGGCTAATATCCACTTATCAGTGGGTGCATACTATGTAGTGTGTGTGTGTGTGTGTGTGTGTGTGTGTGTGTGTGTGTGTGTGATTGTGTTACCTCATTTAGAATGGTATTTCCTAGTTCCATCCATTTGCCTAAGAATTTCATGAAGTCATTGTTTTTAATAGCTGAGTAGTACTCCATTGTGTAAATATACCACATTTTCTGTATCCATTCAACTGTTGAAGGATATCTGAGTTCTTTCCAGCTTCTGGCTATTATAAATAAGGCTGCTATGAACATAGTCAAACATGTGTCCTTGTTATATGTTGGAGCATCTTTTGGGTATATGCCTAGGAGTAGTGTAGCTGTGTCCTTAGGTAGTACTATGTCCCGTTTTCTGAGGAACCACCAGGATGATTTCCAGAATGGTTGTACCAGCTTGTAATCCCACTAACATTGAGGAGTGTTCCTCTTTCTCCATATCCTTGCCAGGATCTGCTGTCACCTGAGTTTTGCTTTGTTTTGTTTTGTTTTTTATCATCTTAGCCATTCTGACTGGTGTGAGGTAGAATCTCAGGGATATTTTGATTTGCATTTTTCTGATGACTAAGGATATGGAACATTTCTTTAAGTGCTTCTAGGCAATTTGATATTTCTTAATTGAGAATTCTTTGTTTAGACCTGTACCCTATTTTTTCTTTTTTTAAATATAATTTTATTTTTCTTGGATTTTTATATATTTACATTTCAAATGTTATCCCCTTTCTCCCCTCTCTGATACCCCTTCCCCCTCCCCTGCTTCTGTGAGGATGTTCCCATTCCCAACCACCCACTCCACCCTCAAAGCCCTGGCATTACCCAGGGGAAATGGGCCTTCACAGGACCAAGGGCTTTACCTCCCATTGATGCTGGACAACGCCATCCTATGCCACATATGTGGCTGGAGTCATGATTGCCTCCACGTGTGACCAGTTTCTCCATTGTAAAATTTATTTATATTTTACTCTCAAGATCTCTTAACCTGCCCCAGTTAACTCTTCTCTGAAACTCTTTCCTCCTCCTACTTTCATTTTCTGGACCATTGGTCCTCACAGTCGCTGTGAACATTTCTGCAGCTGCTTTTTCTTCTTGAGACGAGTGCTCGGAATTGGTATGCAAGTAGGAATTGCCTGTAGAATTTTAGGCCTTTTAATGCTTAATTGCTCCCATACAATCTTTTCTTATGGGTCAAAATGTATATATAGAATGTAAGGACTTGATAATTAGGAGTTGGCCTACCCTCCCTATATGTCTTTCCTGACTCATAGATTCATATTGCACATACCAACTCCTCTGACATAGCTCCATCTTTTTGCGGTGCTGGGATTTTGTGTTATTTCCTCTGCCAACTTGCATCACGAGATCCCTTCTCCTTCACATAGAGTTCAGGCATATGTCCTTCTGATGAGATCATCAGAGCTACATTAATTCTCTGACCTGCCCTGTTCTTTTTTATAACTATTTTTCTATCATTTATCAATATGTATGATATTTGCTATTATCTTTTCACTCTCCTCATTTGGTTTCTTGATTATAGACTCATATTTTAACTCTCTTTTGTGCTGAGCTCTTGTATAAATCCCAGGTCAATAAACACCTATGCTGAGTAAAAGATTGTGATAAAATCCTTAATTATAGCAACAAATAACTCTGATCCCTTTGATATAGATTCTGTTCTACCATTGTAGTTTTTTTGTTTCTCTGATAACTATATATCTATATCTATCATATATATATGTATGTATATATATATATATAGAGAGAGAGAGAGCATTATTTTTAGTTTCTTGTTTAGATTACGCTACAAGAATATGTAAGAATTCTCAGTTCACAATAATAAAGTTAAATCAGGATTTACTTGTTAACATACTATTTTAGTAGCTGACATATCAATGAATTTCAAATATTTGTTCTTTTAGAATTATTTTGTGATGCAAACTATACTTCAAAGTGTTAACTTCACAAATATAATAAGTTTTGATTTTTAGTTAAAAACTAAACTATTCAAATGATATTAGAAATACCTGTTGATCAAGAGTATTGCTTTAGGCTCAAAAGTATTAAATAGATTCTATGAGGCTAACAGAATTTAAAAAAACTTTATAACCACTTTTGAGGAAAGGAACTTCTACTAGGAAGGACAATTGATAGGCTTCAACAAAATCCAGTAAGATCTAGTGTACATGTAATGCTGTCAAGTGTTGATCTTTGTTTCCCGTGATGAGAGTTTGGGAGCAGCCACACTATTTTGTATACCATGAAAGCATTTATTTCAGTAAAACTGGAATCATTTACTTATCTAAAAACTCCAAACAAACCTAAAAAAAAAAGCAATAACAAAACAAACAAACCAAAAATTTAAAAACAAAAAGCCTAGTGTCAAGGCTACATAAAACTCTTAAGAGTATTTTTCATTTAATAGATTTTTTTCTTGGGAATTACATTTCTTTTGAAAGCTTTTGAAGTAAATATTACAAATTCTTTGCATTCTGTATGAAAGCTCATGGGAGGATATTTTCTTAAAGGAAATTACATAAACAACTAGCAAAAAAATAGGGCAGACTATGAAAGTGAAAACAGTGTTTGGTAGCTGACATGGGAAGCCTTTCCCATTCATAAAATACTGAGGTTACTTGAGTTAAGAATTACGCTTATAACATGTGTCCATATCTCAGAAATGCTGATCTGAAAAATTTGTCAAATAGAGAAGAGAACAAAAGGTAAAGACAACAGAGAGAGAGAGAGAGAGAGAGAGAGAGACAGAGAGAGACAGAGAGAGAGACAGAGACAGAGACAGAGATAGACAGAGACAGACAGAGTCACAGAGAGAGAGAAAGAGAGAGAGGAGGAGGGAGACAGAGAGAATCCCATTAGGAAACTCAGGCTTTGACTCATGTCTTCTTGTCGTTTATTAAACTTTCACTCAAGGCTGCTGGGGTTACGGCAGTATATTTATTATCTTTGCAGCAAACTTGGCATGGAGAAGAAACCTTACTCTTTCGGCTAGTCTGGAAAATACAGAGACCAAGCTTCTTAAACAAGCAAATGATAGGCTCCAACAAAAATCCAGTAAGAACATTATTGTGGCAAACCTATCCCAAATCAGACACTGGATTTTAGAAGGGCCGGTATCCCCAAAACTAGCAGGTTTTTAAAGGAAAAATTCTCTCTCTCTCTCTCTCTCTCTACAACTGAGATCCTTGTGTCCTGCAGAGGGCGCTGTGCTCCAGACAAACATTTGTGCCTTTTCTAACTGCTCTTTGCCTTGAGTGTTCTTACAGTCCTTCCTGCTTCCTAACCTAAAGAAGGGGAGTTTCTTCTTTTTCTAAGTCATGATGGTGTTTTCCTAGCCTTGTTCTTGTTGTTCTTCCCTGCCCTGGAGTTTGGGTGTGTTTTGCCTGAGGGTAGCATGGTCTTGAGAAGGCCTTAAAGGTTTTGCTGTTGAATATACATAGAGTAGAAAGCAGGGTTCCTGTCATTTCTTGTCACAGTTCAATAGTATTATTGTTATATTTCTTTGTTTCCTTCAAAGGAAGTCGTTCAGGGTATGTGGAAAATTTTATTTTGAGAAAGTTTGCTTTAGTTTTGATTTAATAACAGTTACAAAACACTTTGTTTCAGACATGGTGTTAATCAGTTTACACATGCTAATATGGTCATTGCCTTAGCTATATGACATTATTTCTACTTTAACCACTTTAAAGATAAGGACACATAGGTGGAGACAGATAAACCTCTCAGTTAAGATTACAAGGTCAGAAATTTACAAGTGGGCCCAGAGTTTATGTTCTTAATGACATGACACTTGTCCCAAGAATTATCAGTGATGGCAGATACTTGTTGCATGACAGTTTCCTATGAAATTAAAACTGCCTGCCTTCTTGGAGGGACTCTCATTAAAACATATGACGCTTACGTGAAGATGAAAGGAAAGGATGGTCTAAACTTTGGAATCCAAATGGAAGATGAAGTAATACATCATACAGAGAAGTTTGTTAAGTAGACAACTGAAAATAGGCTCAGGAAGTTTCTGAAACTGACTAGATTCACTAGGCCCCTCCCTCCTTAAGACTATGTAAGCAGTAAAGACCTTCAGAGTCAAGCTTAGACAATTTGAACTGCCTAGAATAGACTCAAGCTAAAGAAGCAACCTGGAAGAAACAAACTACTGAATTTCCTGCAAGAGGCTAAGAAGAACCAAGCTACCCAGAAAGGACTCTAGCTTGTTGAGCTGCCTGTAGGCTGTTCTGTAACCTTCAAGTTTACAATTACCACGAGCAATCACACATGCTGGGTAGACTTCACTGGGGTACCTGTCTTAATCATTTGTATACCTATAAGAGTAACCTCAGTAAAACTCATTGGTTTAGCAAGTTGGACTTTGATGGTACTTATAGTCTGTCATCCATTTTCTACCTGGAGTTAGTAGACATTTATTTTAGTCTTCCAAAGAATGGTCTCACACAATAACAATGTTCATAGCAAACAGATCAACTTGATCGTATGGAGTAAGGATTTTTTTTATGAATCCAGATAATCAGAAAAGAAGACTCATGACAGGAAGAGGAGAGAGATTGAATTTGTGATACTCTAATGTATGGGGCTAAAAGAAAGCTTCTACTTTAACATGCACCCAAGTCCCCAGTAGACTGTTTGATCTCCTTCCCTCTGAGGAGCTTTCAACAAGACTTGGTGAGATTATATTCTACATTGATGTAAGCATTCTCCAACAATTCAGAGCATCGTGAAGACTTAGGACTTAAACCCACAGACTAGTTGGAATGTTTAGAGAAACTAAACCTTGATCTTAAACATTTTCTTTCTCTGTATTCCTTGTGGAGGTGATTTGGTACAGAAGTCTGTCACTTAGACTCATTTTCATGGGCAAGGAACACTGTATTGTGCGTGAAACTTCTAGAAATTGGAGAAAATAACAATGCATGCCTCTTAGAAGTATACTTGGAAAGGGGTGGGTGGAAAGATGATTCAGCAATCAAAAGTACTGTCTGCCCCTGCAATGGGCCTGGGGTCCAAGCCAATCATTCACATGGCAACTGTCCATGACTTCTGAATCAGAGGGTCCAACACCCATTTCTAAGCCCCATGGCCACAAGGCATCATATGATATAGACATATATAAGCACAATACCAGTGCATATAAAATAAAATAAAAAATTTTAAATAGATAAACTTGGAAAATAAAAACCCATAGGATAGTTCAAATTGGGCTGAACTTTGAGCTTTCACCAATGCACCCTATACAGGGTGTGTGGGGCATTGAAATTTAATAGCCCTGAAGGTACAATTTATACTTTATGCACAGGCTATTATAGACCATAATATATAGAATCAAAATGACCACTATAGTTACATCGGATGAATATTTATCACTAAGACCTGCCTATATTATCTCTTTTGAGTAAGACAGAACATTGATGTGGTTATATACATCAATCCTTATCTAATACTAAGCTGGCCACAGAGAAAAATGGTCTCTATATCCAGAATGAAAGTAAAAATTTCCCCAAAACTAGAACTAAAGGGCCATTTTTTCCTTAAAATGAAACAGTAATTTGAAACAGGGAAAAAGTAAACTAAATTAGAGGAAACAGTGAAATTTTGTAGACTGTGGAATGGTCTCACTGGGAACATTTTGGAAGTCCCATCACTTAGTCACTTCAAACTAGACCAGGCAAATGGCTTGGAGATATGCTGCGGTGAGTGGCAAAGTTGCAGAGAATAAATGAATGAATGTTTTCTCTATTCCTAATAGAAATTCTCCAAGTGTTGTCAACACACACACACACACACACACAGACACACACACACACACACACACACACACACACACACACACCACACAAAATGTTTGGCACACGTAAACATAAGGACACACATATACACAAAACCAGTCTTTTTCAACTGATTTCTTTCTGACTTCACATCTTAATCATCACTAAAATGTCATTTTAGAAATCCCTAAAGCCTCTTTCTATTTCTGGGTTTACATTTACTATTTCTTTGGATCCTTGTTGGCTTTCATGATGGACAACATTTTCTGTTAAGACTATAAAACCTTTATAGTTTCCAAGACGTCATCTTTAAAGCCTTGTAAACACCTTTCCCTGTGAGTCCTCCTGCTTACACGTCATGATCAGTAGAGCTTCTTAAGAAGCTATGGAAAGTAAGAAGGACCATCTAGCTTCAACACAATGGCTATTTACAGAGAGCTACACACCACCAAGGGTTCTTTTCCCAAATATGGAAACCACCTAGTCCTCCTTTGTTTCTTTTCATAGCTGAGGGTCTAGTACCAGATAGCTGACATCTTGGTGATATGGAGCTAAAAGAGAGGATTTTACTATCATTCTTGATCTTTCTTTTTGTACAGTTTACCATTTTCCACCAGAAAACAAACCATTATATTTTATTTACATTTTAGATTTTCTTATAGTAAACTTCACTATATCTTAAAAGTTTCCATAGCTAGTGATTTAAGCACACAACTTTTGATTCTTTGATTGTAAGAAACTGGGATTGGTATAGGAAATATTTTTCTGGGGCTGGGATGATGGCTCAGCAGTTAAGACTGTTCTTCCAGAGGTCCTGAGTTCAATTCCCAGCCACCACATGGTGGCTCACAACCATCTCTAATGGGATCTGATGCCCTTTTCTGGTATGTCTGAAAATAGTGGCAGTGTACTCATATTCATAAAATAAATAACTAAATAATTAAAAATTTTCTACTTGAGATAGTTGGTAAGGGCAGGATTAAAGAAGAAATAGACTTATTTTTAACTATAACATTAAAATGAAAATGTTCTGCTATATGGCATTCCCTTTCTTTTGTTGCTTGAAGATCATGCCTTGACTCCATGCCTTGTGCTACATAACAATAAAAACAACAGTTGAAATAAATTAAAAGCCAGCACCCATCATTACAATAAATTTTTAATTCATATTTCATATATGATATGAGCTTTGGGAAAAAGAATACAAGATGTCATACTTCTTGCATCAATTTTTGAATGTAAGCTTCGAAATTGTGGGATTGAACATCTTCCATCTCTTAATACTGTAACTGTCCAGGCTCTTCTCAAATTGAGAGAGAGGAGACAGAGACAGAGATACAGAGAGAGGAGACACAGATAGACAAAAAGACAGATAGATGAGAAACAGAGACACAGAGAAAGACACAGATTAATGTCTTTAGCCATAATTGTTGTTGTGTTGTGGTGGTTCAAATACTGAACAACCTAAATGAAAACATATGTTAGAAAAGATGATCAGGTACTCAACTTCAATATTCTTGTCATTTCTATGTTCTGAAAGATGTCTAGGTGCCTATGGCTAACACCAATCCCAAATTGTTACACTAAAAGAAAGTGGCATTGCCAAGGTATTTTCCCATTTTTCTCCAAGCTTGAGTACAGAAACAAAATGTTGGCACCATGGGACCAATTCTGCATTCATATGGAATGATTTAATTCCATTAATAATGCTAGAAATAAAAAAAAACCACTTGAGGCAAAGAGCAGAATGTGGGGCATACAGAAACCTGTGTTGTTGCATCTGAACTCCAGAATCCATTTGTTTCTCATTGCTTGATATGTTCATTGTGGATCTGTTTTCACTTTTGTTTGTGGTCAGCTTTACTGTGTCTACACGAAAGCACCCTTCAGAAATGAAAAGGACTCTGTCTTTTTACACTATGACTTCAGACACTTGGCTAGTTTTAGGACTCCCTGGCTTTTGGGTCAGGTTTTTTTGTGCCTGACTGAGGCATGCTAATAAATACACAGCAAATAAAAAAGTTATTGTTTTTAGAGAATCACAAGCCCAAACCATAGACAGAAGAAGGCTTGAGCCATGCCTTTAGTTCCTCATGCACAGTATACCCCTAGCCTAATTCAATTCCCCAGAAATCTTTTTGCAACTTTTATTTACTTAAGTGAGACTCATGGGTGTGTCCAAGGATAGAATGAGGCTGGCTGCATGCAACATACTATTTGGGCTGAGGCATGAAGCCAAAGAGCATTATTTACTATTTATATGAGTCTTTACCAATTTCTGAATGCCAAAAACCATGAACTCAGTGCATCTGAATAGCTCATTCATCAAAACAGACATGAAAAGTTTATTCCTTGGGTTTGGTGAGGAAAGCACTGTTTGCTGTTTTTTCTGTCTGGAAAGCAAAATATGTTGGAGGTCGTCTCATCAACCCAAGCTGACATCCATCCAGAAGACACCACAGAGAGTAAGACAATTTGCTTCCAAACCCATGTACACAGTTGTGAACCCTCGTACACCCTTCTTTCAAAGCTCGTGCTCCTCTGAGCCATGTGAGGAGAAACACTCAGGTATCATGCAGACAGAAATCCAGCCTAGTGAACTGTTAATACCGCCACTGTCAGGGATGAATAATTCTTCTGTGTAGTTGATTTAACGGCAGTCATTTGTTTCATGTCCTTGTGAAAGGAGCGTATTTCTTTAGGATAGTTTTTAATATAAAAATACTTAATGATGGAAGTTGAGCAGAGATGGCAAAGGCCACCTGAAGTAGAAGCTCAATTTTAAAAGAATTCCTGAGGAAGAAATTATTTTTGATATTCAGAGAAGCATGCATACTACGAAACATCTTTTAAAAGAAGTAGAAAATGGAATCTGACCATTTTCAACTCCTCACCAGGAGTTTGACGAAACCCTGAAATAGCTGGTCAGGACCACCTGGACATATGTGAGAACAAACTTCTGTCAATACTCCTGGATTTATTTCATACAAAGAAGATCTCATTGAACACAATGATTTTCCCTTGGGTGTTTGATGTTTGAGGATTTGGAAGTTTATCTAGCCACGCTTCTTGGAAGACTTCCAAAATGGCTTTTGATGATGCAAACTCTAATCCAGGGAGTTTTCCTTCCCTATGCTTTACATTTCTAAGGTTCCTTAAATGACAATTTACATGGACAAAACCAACCAATCAACTATGGTGTTATACCAAGCAGAGAAGAACTATTTAAATACTTCTAAAATAGTTCAATAATAAATATGTAATCATGTACCTACCACATAAATTGATTTTAGTTATTATGAAATATATTCTAAAAGACAGTAGTTGTACATATGCTGGCATTTGAAGCTTGGATTGAATATACAAGGCTGCTTGAAGCAGAGAACAGGAAGTCTGTCTGCCTGCTCTAAGCTGAGATGGATATATGCTCCAGAGATTTCCAAACCATTTCCCATTCTCTTCCATAGCACTGCATTTGGTTGTCTCCTGCTTCAACTCTTTAGCTATCAAACTAATAGTCTACAAAATGGACTTAAGGGGTATATCCATTACCTACCTTTTAAACTTGTAGGGTTTAAATTCTTCCATATACATAAAGCATTCAGCACGAGGTTCTTCTCTTGAGATAAATCAACCAGTAAGGTGATTATGGTTGTCAAACAGAAGCAGTTGTAGTAGATTATTTTCTTGTAATTGGGAAGTTGATGAGAATCATTGATAAGTTGTAGACTGATTCTATTGTCATTTTTGAACATCAAGACATTGTAGAATTGTATGCCTGATATTGTAGAATAAGAACATTTGATATGAAGCATCACATGATGGATCTTCAATAAAGTAGGGCAGGTAGGGTGGAAAGATTCATAGGATGAAGGACCCCAAGGCAAATATAAGCAAATTGCCCATGGCCTAGGCTGAGCAAGAAAAGTTGGCTATCCAACTGAGATGCAAAGGAAAACTGTAACCATTGACAAGGTTCCAGGGTGGTAGCTGCACGACACAGAAGCTCAGAATCATACAAGGTTAACTCAAAGTAGTTTGAGGTACCATATAAGTGTCATCTGGCCATGAGACAAGGCAATAATCCACCTCCCACTCTTACTATTTGGCAACAAGGAAAGCACATGAACTTCATGGTTGATTCCAGACCTGACAGCTGCTGCATTCCAAGAACTCTTCAGAACTTGTCTATCAGACTGGCCTCTGGCCCTTGGGCCCACCAGAAAATGGAGTTCCGGGGACACCCAACAAAGGAAGTCTGGGCAGGAGAAATAAGTGGGAACAGCTTTCTGGAGAACTGAGATGTTTTAGAACTGCAGTAACTATGTTCAGCCAAGTTTGGATTATCTGAAGAGAAGTAGTCATATGCTTGGGCACTGTTTGCTCCCTTACTGCCCAACTGGTCTACATCCAGCCATGCTCCTAGGGGACATTGCTTCCATTCCAAAAGCCTTACTCTTCTGCAGCTTCACAAAGCCCAGTTGATTTAAATTTTTGTCTTTCAATTGCTCAAGCCTAATAAGGATGCCAGTCAGCTGTGTGTATGGATAAGGAACTGGGGATGAGGAAGAACATTCCTCCAAGGGCCTTTTGATCTTTAAGAGGCTGTAAGTGGCCCAGTTCCCTTCTTTTATGCAGAAATTTCGCTTGTGTTTGTCATTCCAACAGACTGTTTTCCTTCTTATGAATGCAATTGTTGTCCCTTGAAGATTTTATAAGAAACAGAGTGTAGGCCATTCCTAAGCCAGGCAGAGAAGAAACCATGCAATGATATCTTGCTTGCTTCTCATTCTGGTCATTTTAGTTATTCTTCTACATGTCTCAGTGGCATGGCTAAGTGCCTCTGGGTAATTCATACCCATTTCTTACTCAGATATGAATGAATTAAAATCTTAACAAACTGAATTTTTCAATCAGTTTGGCAGTTTGTTCTTGAAAATCTAGATTTGTGGAGTGAACCTGATTTTAATTCCAGTTATGTTGTACCTACAGACTAGTCGACTGGATCAAAGTCTAGTTTTGCTTTTCTTAATATAATTTTTCTTTCAGGAATAAAATGTTAAGAACATGCATACACACATAATATTATATAGATATAGATAAATATAGGTATAATGAAAAGTTACTTTCCACTAGAATGTGTAAATCAGAATAGGCAACTGTGACATTTAGTTATATACTTGTATATGCTACATTGCCTTTCTCACTCTTTGTCTGTCTGTCTGTCTGTCTCTCTGTCTCTCTTAAGTAAATAGTTGCAAATATTAAATACCATAGGTAATTATGATGATTACATTTTTATCATCCAAAAAGTTCAGGAATAATTTAGGGAAATCTTGGCAGTGGGATTTAGCTCATTGGGTTCTTCATAATTCTTCTTCTTGAGCCACAGTGCCATCTCAAGCTTGCTGCATCTAGATGTGAAGGTCCGTTTTACATATGGAATAACAGGACCTTAGTAGGTGGGGTCATAATTATGCAGTATTAGTTATAGATATTGACTCCAAATTCAGGAACTGAGTTGTTGAAAATATAAAGTGAAATAAGAGTTGTATGAGGATGTTGTAAAGAAATCTAAAAAGGGGGTTGGAGAGGGAGAGAGAGAGAGAGAGAGAGAGAGAGAGAGAGAGAGAAAGAGATTATCTTCACTGTCTTGAAGAAGAGTTGTGGAGTTTATAAACTGTAACCCAATGTTTCATTTTCTGTTCTTAACTTATAGATTTTTGTAGAATGAGATGGTTGCAACTTCCTTCTTTTTGTGGATAGTTCAGGGAACTACTTTAAAAAAAAACCTCAGTCATTTATTATCTAACCCTAAAACCTATTGAGATAGATGCTTATTCTGTCAACAGTGTATTAGTTGATAAAAACACAGATGTGAATAAGCTGGTTCTCTGAATATAACAAATGTGAAGTTTTCATAGAGACAAATGAGGGACTCAGTGTCCTCAATAAAATGGGTTGATTTGTAGAGGAATATGCCAAGCAGGTACTATGGAGCACCTAAACTGGGTCACCATGCTGGAGTGGAATCATGAAGAAAAGTTAAGCATTGAATAGGTGAAAATAAAAGCACAAGCTGGTCAGTCTCTGAGTTGTTTAAAATAATACATGGCAGAATGCTGTTCCATGGAAAATAATGATGACTGATTTTCACAAGTAGCCTTTGAGGCTCTTGTGGTCATCAAAAAGATAAAATCATGAATCAAGTTATTGGTAAACCACCATCAGGACAATTTAAACAAAGGCTGATTAAGTTGTCAGTATGCCCTACTGTAGACAATGAATGTGTATTGAAGAAAAGTAGAAAGCTGGGTTTGATAGTAGTACTTTGGGCTGTTAATATCAGCTCCCTATGAATTTGAAATATGAATTTAAGTTCATCTTGGAAACAACTTAATGTTTCAAAATAAAAGATTAGAAGAGGATAGTGAGTTAGCTCAATGATTAAAGCCTTGCCTACAACCATGCATGGCACATTGGTTCAATCCCCATTACAGGAAAGAAAGAGGGGGGGGGAAGGCCAAGGGAATGAATTAAAAAGGAAAGAACATAAAAAGAAATGTAGATGATGGGACATCAGCCAAGATTCTATTTTCAAAGGTTAAAATAAGAAACTAGAAGTAACAGAAAAGGGAAAAGAAAAAGAGGAAACATCCATATAAATAAGAGGACTTTTCAGAGCTGTATCACAGGAACAAGGAATGAGACCATGCAGGAGTTGATCAACAGAGGTGGGACTCACAAATACAAGATAATTGCTCAGCTTCTCATCAATTTGAAGGGTGTTTCACAAGTGTGTGTCTCTTTCTTTTCTCACCTTTCTTTAATATTATGGACACTGGTTATGTGGAAGTGCTTTGTTTATGATAATATTTTCAGTGGCACAGATAAAGTCTAGATTTTATATGTGAACCAGTTGAGATGTTTCAAAGTAAGCAACGGAGAGCATACGTGTAAGTTGATGGGAAAGAGAGAAAATACAATAGATGATATCATAGGCAACAGCTGATAGGCTACGAAGGTAAAGAAACAGAAATGGTATTTTTGTGTGGGGAATGTGGTAACTGGAAGAGTTTTTAAGCAGTCTGAAGGGCCTGATCGAATTCTACCACTTGGAAGTAAGCACACATACTGATCTGAGGGGATCTGGCCATTGTAGAAAAGAAGTTCTAAGAGAGGTAAGCAGGAGGCTGAAAATGAAAGAGAGGTTAGTGAAGCAACGTGGTATCATGTGACTAGGCCATCAGCAAGACTAACAGGAACAGGAAGTAAGAAAGGGAAAATGCAGACAGATCAGTAGGTAAGAGCTTAGTCAGAGGTCCTTGAGACATTAGAAAGTCTTTTGGATCTTCGGAGTTTTGTTTATTTCTTTGTTGCAAGTAAAATATCTAAAATCAAACTTTGGTAGTGGTATTTGTTTAACACGCCTTTAGATCAAGACACCTTTAGACTTTTCTAGAGGTTCTTATTTGTCAGCAATATTTGCTGCTATTGTATCATCATCATCATTGTTGTCTTCATGATCTCCATAATCATTGTCTGTTGTTATTGTCATCATCATGACTTTTACCAGTCTGTTTGAATCTTTTGGAACATTTCCTTAAAAATTTAATGACAGAAATAATCTTTGTGAAGAATCAATTAGATCTTAACTACAACTTTATTTAAAAATTCATTGTAATTGTTCTTCTGGCATTTGGCTCTGTCACTGATAAATTTTCCCAGGCCTCTCTTAACATCTTAGGTTAAGACTCTCTAATACATACATAAGCCAGAAGCACTGAAGACTTTTTCCTTCATTTAAACTTAGATCCACAGGCAAACTATTTCAAGTAGATTTCCTACTACAGGGAAGACTCACCCTGGAGAATAAAAGCAGAAGCTGTCGTTTCCCACTCATGCTCAGTGAGTGAAGCATTGCCCTCTGTTCTCTTTCTTCCAACCTACTGCTACGAATGCTGATGCACATCAGGTGGACGGGGTGGATGTAAGGCCTTTATTTTCTTTAAGAAGAAATAGGGCTTCTTACAAATTTTCCTTTCTTCCTCCTTGTTCTCATTCTTATTTTTGAAGAGCAGCTACAGCATTGTATTTTATTTTATGACATCACTTTCTTTCAATTTTAGGTATGTGTGTCAAACACATATGGACTAAGAGAAGGACTGCCAGGTGTGTAGTGCTAGTTCCTCACCATGACCGTGGTACATTCTGTGGTATTAAAACAAATTTGTTTCCTGGTTTATAATCTTATTTCTAAATAATAACCAAAATACACCAGTTACTTAGTTGACTCCATATATTGAACGTAAACAATGAATATTCATTGGCCCCTTTTCTAAAAGAACCCCGACTATCAGATTACGCATTGGATAATGGATAGATTAATTGAAAGACTTATGGGAAACAGATAAGAAATACACAAAATCCATAAGCAGCAGGTAAAAGTTTTTTCTTTCATGCTTATTACAAGTAGATATGCTTAAATTTATTATGTAACCAGAGAGAGGAAATTTCATATTAAAAAGAAAGTTAACTAAAAGAAAATCGTCCATAGTAAAAAGGCTATTAGATATCATTAGAATCCAAATAGAAAAGAGTGTATCAACTCTCTCTCTCTCTCTCTCTCTCTCTCTCTCTCTCTCTCTCTCTCTCCTCCCTCCTCCTTTTTGTGTGAATGTGTATGTGAGAGTGTGTGTGTGCATGTGTGTGTGCGTGTGTGTATGTGTGTCATGTGGGTGGCAAGAACAAAGAAAAGAGAAGAGAAACATCAGGTATGGAAAAAAGAGGGAGAAGGGGTAGATTTCTTAATTTTTAATCTTACAGGGTTGTTTCTGAACACTGTAGGAAACAGGCCACTGAGACACCATATTGGATGACACATGGCATGATTAGTTGGAATAAATCTCTAATTTCTTGCTTAACCCTATGTCTTGGTTCAGTTTGTGCTACATAAGAACATTCTGCTGATTGCAATCTAAAACGAGCATTTGGCTCACAATCTTAGGGGCTGGGTGATTCGATGCCAAGGTGCTATAAGGCCTTACTTATAAAGCGGTCACTGGGTGAGACAGGGGGCAAAGGAGGAACAAGAAAGGGAAGATCACTCCCACCTCTCAGAAACATCACTTACCCATCCTGCCACACATTCAGTTATGCTTCAGGGTAAAATGTGCATGAGTCACGCCACTGACCTCTCAGAGGCTAGGATAGTCATAGGGGAGATGGCATCACTTCATATTGCTTTGCAGGAACCCAGGATCCAAATCTCTTGTGATACCCAGATCTCTAATATGTGCTCTCAAGGTTACTGTAAAGGAAGGAGCAGATGTTAAAAGTTGCATATGAGGCCTGAGGGTTGGGACCAAATCTGCAAGGAAGGAAGCCTGCAAGTGGTGTATAAAACTTCTGTTTGCCTTCCATTGGGTAGAATTTGTACTCGTGACACAACCCGGAAAATGTGGTCTTTCTTTCTGCCTGGAAGGAACATAAACTGTTTAAGGTAGACATAGCTTTAACAAGTCTGATCCACTACAGTACTCTGGTTATTGGGCAGTCAACACTGAGGAGTGCTTAAACGCATGAGGTCCCTTGTTTTCCTGTTGGCAACGTTGTTGCCTGTGCTCAACATTCTTTAGAAAACTTCGAATTTGCATACTCACTGTTTGTGATTGTCTGTGGCTTAAGTGAAGAAAATTTTTAGGGTTTCAGGCTTTCTGTGGCAACTTAAAACTTAATTTGGAGTACATGGTAGAGTCTAGAAATGCCCCTCCCTGACCAAATATTTACTATATCAATTCCATAAGAAAAAGAGACAGAGAGAAAGAAAACATGAATTGGACTCCTTTAAAATCATAAAAATTCACATAAACAAGGAAAATGCAAGCAGAATCTGTGTGTGTTTGTGGCGTATATTCCTCCGGCTACGACTGCAGATTTCACTTAGCTCCGTATGTAGTTTATATAGGTCGGCCAGGTGCTGCTTTACAAACAGTCTTCCAGGGCTGGGATTCACACACACTTGTATTCCTGGCTAGAACATCCAACAAATTCTAGACACACATAATAACTCTTCTTCCAATTTTAGTGTTTTTAAAGAGAGATCTATGTGACTCCAGTACTGCTTTAAATAGGAAAATTAAATCACCAAAGTCTCATATATGTACACATATAAATTTATTTTGTAGTATATAGATCATGCAGATTATTTCCTCATATCGTCTGTTTTATTAAGTGCTTACAGACAATGTAATTACAAGAAAGATTTAGGTTCAAAATGTGAAATCATAATAAACACAGAGCTCTGTATTTGTAAATCTTCCAGTTGCGTGGCCCTTTGTCTTTACGTTTTAAATGCTGTTACTAAGCCATGCCCTCATAGAGTACTTACACTAAAAATAACAGCTGACTTTTCAATTAATTTGAAAATGAATATAATCTATACCAGGTACATATGCAAGAAGTGAAGTAATTCCTGGCACTGTTCAACTGATACCCTATCTTCCAGTTTAGGGCAAAGCATTTAACATTCAGAAAAATTACACATAAGATAGTATTTTATGTTTTTTTTTCCCTGGGAGCCGAAGAACAAGCAGCACATGTATGCTGCACACCTGTAAACCTCGCGTTATAGTAGGTGCCTAGGGAATTGAACACGCCACTAGAAAGAAACCTGGACAATGAGTCAGGCAGAGAGCAGCTGGTGGAGAAATCAGACGGAACGAGAGCAATCGTGGAAGGTATTTGAATTCACTATAAACATTTTGCAAGCCTAAGGTGAAAAAGTTAGAACTCTGAGCTGTGTAAGAAGCTGAGGCTGATTTCAGGCTAAAGAGATGGTCTTGAAACCATACAGCTTAATAAAGATCTGTCATTTAAACTTCGCATGCAAACTGTTACTTCTGAATCACCTTTCTTCACGAAACTTGCCCATGGTCTCTGCCGAGATAACTCCTTGGATGATCCACATCTTTTCTGGAAACAGGGCATCACTAGGGATATGAGAGATGTATCTTAAAATATTAATCCCTTAGCAGGAAAGGCAGGAAAGAAATTCACCTACTCACAAAACAATTCAAGACTGCTACTGTGGTGGAAATCCACATGGACTCAAAAACAAACATGATTCTGGATTGTAGACTGGGATGTGAGTTTGTACGACTGCATTCAAATCTACTGTATTTTCTTTTTGAGGTGTGTGCATGTGTGTATGTTCTGTATATTGCTTTTTTACCATTTTAATTTTTCAAGTTGAACTAAAGGAGTTACTTGTCCAACAGAGTCTAATGAGCTGAGACCACAGGCAGAAAGGAGGCATGAGCAGGGAAAGAGCCCTGGGAAGGGAAACAGAGTGAGGCTGGAGCAGACTCAGCCTGGGCCAAAGAAAAACCCACCAGTGCAAATGGGGAAGGGTCAAGTGGGAGTAGCAGAAGGTGCAGGCCTTGCTGGAAACAGCCTTGGGTGAGAGAGGGGGGCACTGCTGAGGCCAGGAACCTGTTGGAGGATCAGAGCCTCCAGTAAGGAAGAGAGGGCTTAAGTGGTGCAGGAAGATGGAGATGGTAAAGACGCTGTATAAAGTCAAGGCACAGTGACTCTGACCTTTAGATGTCCAAGTGTCGTTACCTTCCGTCTGGTTCTGGTCTGGGACTTTCATCCCGTTTATTATCAACCGAGAGTGAAAAGCTCTCAGTTCCTTGGAGGGGTTAGACAGCAGAGGCTTGGATCAGTTTCTGATCTTACCCTGAGCTTGGGCCTTATCTTCCTCTTGTCTGTGACTCAGAGACTTGAACTGCAAATATTCTGTCTGCCCTCTTTTTAACTGTTCCTGTTAAATTTCCTCTGGTCAGAAGGAAGGCTAGAAAAGAAAAACAAAGGTCACAAGGACTTGAACTTCACAAGAGCAACAACAAAACTGCCCCCAGCAATCGAAACTATGCCACCTCAGAAGGGCTGGCACTTGTCAGGGATTCTACTGATGTTACCAGCACAGAAGTGGCCCGGTCTGTCAGGTACCAGCAGCTTGAAAACCAATCTTGTCTTCTACTCTAAGCAGTGTTCACCCGGTTTCTGATGTTGAATGTGTACTGTGTCTACTCTCAACTCTTCGGAGTGTAAATCCAAACATTGCCTGTTCTGGGAGGACTCCAGAGTAAAAATGGACTAGGAGAGAGGAGAACAGTGGCAATAAAATTTGACTGAGAGCTTGTCTATGCCCTTAGTTTTTATCTTAGTACTCTTCCATGGATTCTTAGATTTGGTCTCTTACATGTATCTTGTCCTTGAAAAGTTTTTTTTCCTTACATATTTCTGTGAATAATACTGTTTTGACCATTCCAGATATTGGGTAGTTTGATCACATACATTGAGACTTCTTTCTCCACCATTTATTTTATTGATTAATTTCCAGAATATGTGATTATTTTCTGTTTCTCTATTTCTTTGCAGATTTTTTCTTTCATATTTCTAATTTTAAATTGTTTTTGAAAATCTTTACATACTGTAATTACCCATTTCCACAACTCCTTTAGCGTCCAGATCCTCTTGTGTTTCCCTCCCTCTCAAATTCATGACCTCTTCTTCTCTAATTAATATACATATGCATATGCTGTGTATGAATGAATGAATGTATTATGCATACACACACACACACACACACACAGAGAGAGAGAGAGAGAGAGAGAGAGAGAGAGAGAGAGAGAGAGAGAGAGAGAGAGCGATTCAGAGTTGTTCATATATATGTTTAGGGATGACCACTTAGGATAGGGAAAATTACCAGGGGTCTTATCCCTGGAGGAAACTTATTCTCCCTGTCTCAGTAGCCATTGCTTGCCTGTAGCTCTTTATCTAGGGGTTGGACATTATGAACTTTTCCCCATCTACGTTAACATGTTAAAGAGTTTGTCATTATGTAGGTCTTATTTGGGCAGCTTTCCTGTCCTTCATTAAAATCTAGAAGGCAAAACCTTGCAGCAGGCCTTCTGACCCTTTACAATAGGTCCACCACCTCTTCTATGATGTTCCTTGAGCCTTAGATGTAAGAGTTGTGTTGGATGTGTATCAACTAGGTCCAAGAAACACATACATTGTCATTGGATTTCAATCACTTGCAGGGCTATGTAATAGCCCAGTGGTTCTCAACCTTTCTAATGGGGCAGCTGTTTAATACAACTGTATGCACTTAGCCATAACATTATTTTGTTGCTATTTCATAAATATAATTTTGCTACTGTTATGAATCATAATGTAAATATCCACATTCAGGCTATCTTGACCAAAGAGGTCAAGACCCACAAGTTGAGAAATGCTGTAATACCTTCTGCTATAAAAACAAAAAGCTTCTTTGATGGTGGGTGAGAGCTATACTTATTTATAGGTGGAAGGTTCTTAAATATTTTTTAATTTTTCTCAAAGGTCCTGATTCTTTTACCTCCTTTGATAATTTTCTAGTCTATATCTTGAATTTACTTAGCAACATTTTCATCTTGTATCAGTTTTTTTTTCTGTTTATTTGATTCAGCTAGTTGGTCTTTGAACCTTTTCAACAGTCCTTTGAACTCTGTTTCAAGAAGCTTAGCTATCTCATAATCTTTCTTTGCCAATGTTGTGAGACTGTCTGTCAAATTGTGATGATGTAATAATGGTGGCATCACAATTTGACAGACAGTGTGTGTGTGTGTGTGTGTGTGTGTGTGTGTGTGTGTGTGTGTGGTTATGTTTTCTGATGGAATCTATCCAGCTCCTGATTTGAGACTTTTCCACCCTTTGCAACTATTTTTGTTTGTTTTGTTTTATGTTAGTTTTACTGGTGGGTTTTGCATTTTCTTTGTTTGTATTTATGTTTAGGAAGAAAGGTAACTACAATAATAGGTATGATTGTATGATAAACAGCACAAAGTTAGCAGTAGGGACAGAATCTCTTTATAAGACTATGACTGAAAATTAAAGCATACTTGTGTTCTAATCTATTAGATAGCTGTGAAATCTATTACTATAGACCTGATAGTGACACTATTATTAGATAGTGTCAAAATCTATTAAGATGATTAATTCACTAGGTAGTATGGGTTCAAAGGCAACAATTTTTCTGACAATTCTACTTTTCTTGGCAGTCTGACCGAAGCAAACATGAATTATGTTATTTCAGTCTTTTTTTTTTTTTAGTAATAGTAAGCTTTGCATCCCACATCACACAGTAAATATATCTCTATATGTGTGTATGTGTGTTGAATGGATACCAGGGGTGAAAGGGGCTGCACAAGAATTTTAGTAGGTTTCAGAAGTAGGATTTTAGAAATGCAGATAGATTCTCTATTGATAAGATAAAGAATCAAGGTCAGCTTCAGAGAAGAAACTCCCACTGTCTACAGACTGCCATGGTTGGTGTCACTGTAGAGAACAGCTATGCAGAGCTAAGCCTAAGGACCAGACGAAAGGACAGGTTCAGAGCAGTACTGAGTGGGCAGATGGGCAGCAGATCCACAGACATGAACAGGAGGATAGACAAATGACAATTAAATAGGCCATGCCAACAGGGGAGGGCGGGAGCTGAGCCTGTGCCCCATGGCACACACAACAAGTGTAAGGTAACAGGCCAGTAGAGGCCACTGCCATGGTAGTAGTGGGTGTCTACCTACCTCTTAAGGTATAGATGAAGGAGTTGTCCTCTTTCCTGGATCTGATGTGCCTGATGTGCTTGGATTCGGTTTCTCTGGAATGACTTTGATATGCCTACAGTCTTAATTCACCCTGATAAATTTATGTGACCCCACCTTTTTCTACTCCATGCAGTAAGTTATTTATCTATCTGACTGCAGGGATATTGCTGGATGGAAAGTGTTGTTTGCGGATTCAACCAAGTGTACAGTCATCCTCCATTTTCAAAAAAGAGTAAAAATTGCTTGTAAACTATAGCTTCTCAGGAAAAGCCACTATGAAAAAGCAAGAATTTGTAGAATATGGAGTGACAGTTCAGGGCACAGGCTGATCTCAACAACCGTCTTCATGACTGTGTTCCCTACAACTTTGAAAAAGATTTATTAATTTTTTAACTTTATGTGTATACATGTTTTGCTGGCATATGTGGATGTGTACCACATGTATGATGCAACCTGTACAACTTAGAAGAAGGCATAATTTCCCCTGAAACTGGAGTTATGCATGGTTGAAAGCCAACCTGTAGGAGCAGGGAACTGAAACCGGGTCCTCTGTAAGAGCAGCGGAGGCTCTTAAACATTGAGACAGCCACATATGCAGTCCTCCCTGAGTCTGAACACAGAAATGCTAGAGGTTGTCAGTTTGCAAGATTCCACCTTGAGTTGCAGAATCCTACTGTCTATTATCATATGCTCTGAGGTTTACTGAGAATGCAGATCACAAATTCAGTAACAATTCTTGTGAAATGGTCCCTGTCTGTCTCAGTTTCAGTGGCCACCAGTACAGCTCTGTTTGCAGTCACCCACGTTGGATCTCCAATCTTTATCTTGGGCCCCTCAATGCCACCTTCACCACCCTCTGAGCCTAGATGCTCCCACTCCTGGCTCTCCAGTCTACCAGTGCCACTCATGTTCCTCCAGTCCAGACATAACAATACTTTCCTTATCCATTTATCCATCTATGACTGTTGTAATTACTATGTGGAGTACTGTGATAATCATTGGGTTGAAGCTTTTCTATTGTTCACTGGATGATACTCTCTAAGGTCTATGGAGAAGGAAGGGGAAGGAAGGTTATTTGTATTTGAAATAACCTCAACAGAATGCCAGAATGTTCTCAAGTTCAAAATTTGGGTTAGAGTATTAGTTATCTTATTTTGAGTGTTTTCAATATTGAAAACATTTGTAAAATTTTAGTTAGAAAAATCGAAATCAATAAGAACAGAAAATATAGAACAATAAGAAGAAGAACTTCAACAAACTGCTTCTTTAAATCAAAACTAAAGTTTCCAATTCTGAAAGTCTCCAGCCTACAGACATTTAAATGCTATGAGACTGTAAATGGCTTCCCTCAGCTCTTGACTACTGGGTGACCACATCTTGTTCTTGACTTCTGACCTTTGCTACGTCCAGGCCTTCACTCTTCCTTGACCAGTTCAGGTCTCTATATAGCCACAAAAAACATGTATTGAGCTTAACTGTTTAAAATAGAGCTCTGACTTCCCCAACAGTGGTTTCTGCAATGTCACCCATCCCATAAACTTATGACTGCACCATTTTCAATCTTCCTCAGTTCCCTTCTTTTTCTCATTTTCCATAAGCAAGCATTTTTCAAAGCCCCTCCTTTAATAGCAGTCATTCCCAACAGTAACTTAACTTTTCTCCCTCAGGCCACCACACCATCTCTTTTGGAAAGGATTGCTTTAAAACACAAATTTCACTACTCAAGAACTTTCAAGGACTTCTCTGTACTAAGAACCCAGGAAGTCCCATCAGCAGTCTGTGGAATGCTCATCGGCAAGTCTTACTTTACTCCCAGTTCTGTATTGTGTGTAGTAGTTCCAACATCTTTCTGGGGATCTATTTAACTGTCCTTTAGTCATATCCAAGGTGACTGAGGGACCCAGAGAATGTAGAATTCTTTTCTACTTTCCTTTACCAGAGACTCTGCTGGTCACATTTGCAAAGTAATCTGATCTTCACAAATACTCAGAGATGTCAACATTGTCTGAATTTTAGAGTTGAGATGTGACCTTCCTAAAGGTCTAAGTCACAACTTCAAATAAACTCTACAATATGCCCAGGCCTACCTCACATCAGTCTTTACTTTCTAATCTACATATACCTCTCCTCTCTAAAAGTTGCATATTCAATTTTGACAGATAGCCTATAACCCTTCAACAGCAGTGACTTACACAGTTTTCAATATTTGGTGAATAATTCTTTCCCCTCCTATTCCCTCTTTCTGATCTAGGCATGTTCCCCTTTCTTCATTGCTTATGGTTGCTGTAGTCTCAGAGGAATGATAGCCTTCCTGGGCCACCCAGAAGTTGGATATAGAAGAGCAGGTTAGGTCAGAGAGAGCAAGCATGGGAACAATTTGTGCTGGAAGACAGTTGATGCTCCACTCACAGATATGCTTGTTTCTTAGAATTTTTTGGAAGGTTGTCATGTGAAACATTAAATATAATTCCCCGTAGAAACAATATTATTAGTGATAGATAAGGTCTTGGGGGCAAGGAGAAACCTTGTACAATGCAGATGTCCACTAGATAATCTTCAAATTCCTAGAATTCACATGGATCCTGGGGAAAAGCCATTTCTGTTTCAAAATGCTGAAATCAAGAACATATTCTCTACCTCCAGCTTCTACTTCTCTGTATATGAGTCTCCCTACTGTTTATTCTTAATTCAATCCAGTGTCAATATAGCTAATTGTATATTTCCAGAGTCATGGGGTCAGTGAAGAAACGAATCATGCATGACTCTTATGTTGTCAAGAAGGGAGATAGTGGGATTCCCTAGGACCGGTCATGTGGGTACTGTGGTAGGACTATGGTCAAGGTACATATAGAAGTCACTCTGGCTTCAGGGGAACAACAGCACTTTGTAATGAGAAGTCAGAAAAGTTAAGTAATATGAGCGATATGAAGTTATTTATCATCTCTTAAAAATATCTCCACATGCAGAGGTGTGGGTGTCTATATATCCCATTATCTATGGCAAAACGAACTTAAGAGAAGTATCAAGAAATGTTATTAGGTAAATAATGATATTAATATTTACTGTTTCATGGAGCAGTGTACACATCAAGTGTGATATAGTGGCCAAAATGTTCTGTCTCTCACTGAAGTGAGACCCAAGTTAGTTATGGTAGATCTACACAATTGATCACATGCTCTCTAAAAACCAACAGCTAAGATAATGAAAATTACAAATTCTTTATCTTCACTCAAAGTCAAAAACTACTTCTAGTAACAAAGAACTACCTAAAATAGATTCCACTAATCCAGGACTTACTTCTGGCCACTTCCATCTCTGGTCCTCCATGTTTGGTAACTAGTCAGACATTCAGTTCCTTATTACCCATCACCCCTGACCCTGGTATAGTGTCTCCTATTAGAAGAATTTAATTTTCTTTTTTGTTGTCCCATTGGAAAGAAATACAATAAATACTTTGGAAGTTCTTATTATAAGGCTGCTGAGATAGTTTATTGTATAGAAGAACTTGTATTCAAGCCTAGAAACCTGAGTTTGCTCCCCAGAACCCATGAAAATATGGAATTTTATATTCCACAATGTTGTCCCCTGACCTCCACACACATACTGTGATGTACACAATTGAATGTATTGTACACAAACCAATATAATAATAACAACAACAACAACAACAGTAGTAGTAGTAGTAGTAGTAGTAGTAGTAGTAGTAGTAGTGGTAGTAGTAAAAGTTTACAAAGGAAACTCTCCTAATAATCTAATACATTTTATTTTAGTTACAAATTTTTAGAAAGAGAAGATAATCTTTATCTGAACTCAAAATGAAACAGTCCTGTTTTGAGATTTTCTTTTAAATAAGACTTAAAACACCAAGAGAAGTACTAACAACCCAGAGACAGTTCCTCTATGGTGTAAAGTTTCTTACATGGAAAGTAAATGCTGACTTAATGTACTTCTATAACTCTTCCTTGGAGGAGAAGACAGCTGGCTTTTTGCTTTGTCATTTTAGCTTGTACTGGGACATGAATTACTTAATTTCTCAGATCCCATGTTTTATACTGCTAGACTACATTGCATTGTATTTTTAAAACTGAAATACTCCTTACAAAACATTTTCAAGTTGGGAGAAACATTAAGAATAATTATGAATATTTCTCTAGAACATTTCCTTTCCAGGAAGTTGCTCATGCTTCTCATTAATGAATAGTCACCTGATCTGAGGTCAGGTGCTACAAACTTTCATTTGTTTCTGGCCTGAAAGAGTCCATATGAGACCTGGGTCTGAAGAATCCCATCTGGACAGTAGTGAAGACAGCATCTGGAGTTCTGAATTCTCTTCTCTCACAAATATTGCAAAGAGTTTTCCATTAGGTGAAGGACTGTGGCAAACGACACTCATAATTCAGTTAGGCAAGACTCCACCCTTTCCTAATATTTGGCAAAGAACCACTGTACATGTTTCTTAGTGTTGTTTCATTATGAGATTTAAAATTGCCCACTGTGGGGGACTAAGACTTTGATTGCCTAATGTCTTCTCTGTGCGTGAATTCTCTTTTGTGCTGTAAAAGTCTTTCGGGGTTTTTGTTATTTGTCTTGTTTTGATTTGATATTTTTTGTTTATTTTAAACATTGCTTTTTAAATTTCTGGGAAAGATGAAGTGTAATTTAGGAAAGTCAATAAAATTGAGATTCATAGGTATGTCTCTAGGTCTAAAACAGAGAAGGGAGGAATTCACCATAGTAATCTTGGGCTGGCATATGAATGGTTGGATCTATACCTTGCTGGTTTTAAACTAAGGGTTGATATGAGTAAGAAATTTTAAAGGACATATGAATCTTAGTTAGGGATTTTATTGCTGTGAAGAGACCATGACCAAGGCAACTCTTAAAAGGATAATATTTGGGGCTGGAGAGATGGCTCAGTGGTTAAGAGCACTGATTGCTCTTCCTGAGGTCCTGAGTTCAATTCCCAGCAACCACATGGTGGCTCACAACCATCTGTAATGGGGTAAAGTACCCTCTTCTGGTGTGTCTGAAGGGATCAACAGTGTACTCACATACATTAAATAAATAAATCTTAAAAAAATAATATTTAATTGGGACTGGCTTACTGGTTCAGAAGTTCAGTCTATTGTGGTGGCAAGCACGACAGCATCCAGGCAGACATGGCAGTAGAGGAGCTAAGAGTTGTACATCTTGTTCTGAAGGCAGACAGGAAAAGGCTGGCATCTTCAGACAACTATGAGAAGGATCTCAATGTCCAGCCTTAAAGTGACACCCTTCCTCCATCGAGGCCACACCTCCTAATAGTGCAACTCCCTGGGCTAAGCATATTGAAACCACCACAATATGGTTGGCCATCTTTGCTAGAATTTTATCAGATATGTGGAAAAAGATATATAAGGCTACATTTTTACATCTAATACAAAATCAATAGGATTGGTGGCTTTGCCACCAAAAATGTTCAAAAGCATGTTAATGGGCCATTTCATAGACTTTATCATAGTTAGTATAAGAAATGCTTCAATTAGATGGTACAGTGGGCCATATTAGCCAGATTAAAAGATGTTGGTTAAAAGATTATTATAAATAAAGTGGTATGTTTATTACAGACATCTTGGAATTTTTTTCTATTAAAAAAGAAATTTAATACCTGGCACAAGGAAGGAGATAAATCATATGTGATAAGAGCACACAGTTCATGGATCTTAATTTTGGCACCAAGATTAAACCATTAGCTTTAGAGACACATTGGAATCCAGAATGGATTCCACCAGTGAGCAAGCACAAGACTAACCAAGACTTTGAAGTCATGAAATAGCTCTAAAGAGCATTAATTGTCTTAAGATGGAAAGATCAAAGACATTGAGTTATTTATTACAGGAAAGGATATCCAGGCATAGATTATACCCAGGCAGAGCGAGCATGTGGCAAGTGCTCTGAGTTGTCTAGTGCTGAGATGAGATGTGCAATTTATTTTATACTGTCTAGAATGATAGCCACTAGCCACATGTGGCTTTCCAGACCTAGGATTGTGGTAGTCTATCTAAGGAATTAAATCCAATTTAACTTAATTTGGTGTTAATCTAAAAACTCATACACAACCAAAAGACAGCATGGTTGAAAATAGAGACTGCTCCTTAATCTTGTGGGCAGCTCTAGACTTTGGTCTAGACTTTGGTCTCAATATAGAACATACCTTTGATGCCTAGCATAGATATGTATGCTATGTTAAGGGAAATACTTATATTGTCCTGTATATTTTTATTTAACCACAAAAATTAAAAAATGTAAATATGTAAAAGTATAAATAAAAAATATGGAGCAAAGTCTAGTCCTAATTATTAGAACCTAGACTGATGTTAGTCTTCACAGATTCATTATGAAGCCCTTGTATACAAGGTAGGTGTGGCGATATATGCTGAAATTTTTAGAGATTAGCACCATTAAATAAGAACACAGATGTCCTTCAACAGAGGAATGGATACAGAAAATGTGATACATTTACACAATGGAGTACTACTCAGCTAGTAAAAGCAATGACTTCATGAAACTCATAGTCAAATGGATGGATCTAGAAAATATCATCCTGAGTGAGGTAACCCAGTCACAAAAATATCACACATGGTATGCACTCACTGATAAGTGGATATTAGCCCAAAAGCCAAGATTATCCAAGATACAATCCACAGACCACATTAAGCTCAAGAAGAAGGATAACCAAAGAGTGGATGCTTCAGTCCTTCTTAAAAGGGGGAACAAAAATATACATAGGAGGAGATATGGAGATAAAGTTTGGAGCAGAAAC
The DNA here is from genome assembly GCF_011064425.1 of Rattus rattus. Taxonomy (NCBI): domain Eukaryota; kingdom Metazoa; phylum Chordata; class Mammalia; order Rodentia; family Muridae; genus Rattus; species Rattus rattus. The sequence goes on along the minus strand of NC_046167.1, from coordinate 35,662,314 downwards.
TAAGGAATGGCTATTCAGGGCCTACCCTACGTGGGGATCCAGCCCATATACATACAGCTTCCAAACCCAGACAATATTTCTGATGCCAAGAAGTGCATACTGACAGCAGCCTGATATAGCTATCTCCCGACAGGCTCTGTCAGAGCATGACAAATACATAGCAGAATGCTAGCAGTCAACCATTGAACTGAGAATGAGGTCCCCATCAGAGGAGTCAGAGAAAGGATTGAAGAAGCTGAAGGGGTTTGCAACCCCATAAGAACAATACCAACCAACCAGAGTTCCACAAACTAAACCACTACCCAAAGAGTACACATAGACAGACCCGTGGCCCCAGATGCATATGTAGCAGAGGATGGCCTAGTTGGGCACCAATGGCAGGAGAAGCCCTTGATTAGGCCAAGGCTGGATCCCCTGCCACCAAGTGTAGTGGAATGTCAGGGCGGGGAGCCAGAAAGCGGTGGGTGGTTGAGTGGGGGGAACACCCTCATAGAAGAAGGGGGAAGGGAAAAAGGATAGGGGTTTATAGATGGGAAACTAGGAAAGGGGATAACATTTGAAGTGTAAATAAAAATATCCAATAAAAAAATAAAATAAAAACCTCAAACCTTGCACAGCACAAATACAAAAATTCCCCTCTGGTGCTCTAGCTCCAACACTTCAAACTCATTTGAGAGATTAAAGCCTCAACTTTGAGCACCATCAAAAGGATAATCTTCTAAAAATATTCACCCAGGGAAGTTTGTTCCCAGATTTAGCCACTAAGCTTTATAGAACCCTCCGCCCACCACAGCTGTGATAGAAGAGAGATCAATGACTTTTCAAGCTGACACGAGTTTGGTAGATTGTTGATGTTGTTTTGTAAACATGCAAAACTGAAGAGCTACAAGATTAAGTACCACAGTTCTATATGACAAGTGAGATAAGTCATTATGTGATAGGATTTGATAGTCTGCAAGGAAGCTTTATGAAGCCAGTGTAAAAAATTGAGAAGGATGCCAGTCAGTAGTGGTATATGCCTTTAATACCAGGCAGAGGAAGGAGGATCTGGGTGAGTTTCGAGGTTAGTTTGGTGTAGAGAGTGAGTTCCAGGACAACAAAGGACGAGATGAAAAGTGAACAAATGCAGAAGGAGTCAGGAAACAACAATGGCATCGAACTCTTGTGCAGATTTAAGTTCATTCATACTTGTGGGAGTTTGTTTTGTGATCTAGGATGTGGTTAGACTTGGTGAAATGTGTGACCATAGTGGCCAGTATATAGATTAGCTTCAGTACAGGAATTCTTCATGTTGTTATTGTAAATATGCCTATTTGAGAAAACATGGCTCCCTTAATAGGGAGTTCTTTGAAATTTATGAACGGTGTCTCTCTTCTATTTAAGTTTTCTCTCATCAGCATTTTGTAATTGTCAGTATAGTCTCATATAACTATTTCAGATTCTATAGAACAATTTGGAATAATGTGTTTTTAATTTCCCTTCCCTTGTTTTCCGTGTTTATACATAGAAATGTCACAACATTTTCTGTTTCTTTATTCCTTGCCCACCCTCTTCAATTAGGATTTGTTTATGTGATTTTGTTGATTAAATCTTTCTACAGATAATTAATTATGTCTTCTACAAATGAGTATGGCTCACTTCTTCCTCCCAATTGTCATTATTTTTTTCTTTTTCTTGCTTAAGCTTTTATACTAGAATTTATAATTCCTTGTTTAATAATGATGGTGGACAATGTCACCCTGCCTTGTTTCTAGTCTTAGTGACAATTTTTTTCTCTTAATCATAAATAGTGCATTTCCTGGTAGGCTTTACAACTGTGTTTGTTTTCTTAATTTTTTTATCATATTGAGGAAGTGCTCTCTATTTCTACATTTTGCAATAGGTGCTGAAATATTCAAAGAGAGATCTTGAAGAGTCTAAATTTATCAATACATAAGAATTTAAGACCATAGAACCATTAGAAAACTTCTCTGTTTAAGATACCCCTAGTGTAGGGCCATACCTAGGAAACTGGTACTGTTGTAAATGGTTGTTAGGAAATAAGGGCTGGGGTACAGTGTTCCGTGTGATAAAGTCTGGGGTCTGTGTCTCCTGAAATTTTGTTGAGACCCAAACAAGTCAAATACAACCTTTCATATAAGGTTGCTTGCATGCAGAAAAGGACGAGATGAAAAGTGAACAAATGCAGAAGGAGTCAGAAACAACAATGGCATCAAACTCTTGTGCAGATTTAAGTTCATTCATACTTGTGGGAGTTTGTTCTGTGATCTAGGATGTGGTTAGACTTGGTGAATTTTATAAGAAAACCTTCCCATCTCTTCTGCTTGCTGGTCATTTTCTTATACCATGCTCGGTTCCAACTAGTAATTCTATCCTTTTGCAAAGTAAATTGTTGAAGACTGTAACTCTAGTTTGGCAGTCCTTGATTTATTCTCATGGCTTTTGCTTTTTGTTGTTTGAAACCCTATTGTCAGGTATGTGCATGTTTAGGATTATTGTGTTATTATCCCCATATCTATCATTTTATCATTATAAATTATCTCTTTCATCTCTTGTTATTTTATTCTCACAAATACGTTTTATAGCCACTTTATTTGTATCAATTAGTTTTTACATGATCAACATATTTTGGCCTTTCATCTTATGTTACTTATTAAATTCAAAATATGGTTGTTTTCCAGGCAGCATTTCTTCCCTTTGTGATAACCTCTCAGTTTTAGAGTTCAGAGGATCTCTTAAGGGTGAATTGTCTTGTGTTTTGTGGGTTCCTGACATCCAGATCAGGTTTGTTAGCCTTGAAGGCAAGTGCCTTTATCTCCTGGGACATCTCACTTTCCTGATTTGGTACTTTTAAAACATTCTGCTTCTCCTGCTTTCCATTGTTTCTGATAAGAACTGACACTATTCAAATTGTTTACTCCTCACCGGATAAATGCTGCTTTTTACTCTGCTGCCTTCAAAGACTTACTTTGCTTTTAATATTAATTATGAGTCATTAGTTTCTTTAGATTGTTTACATTTGAAGTTTATTTACTTGTTATGACAGTACACTTATATTTTTCACCAAATTTCAGGAACTTTTAACCATAACTTTTTAATACCCATTCTCCCTCTTTTCATCCTCTGATATTCCAATGATATGATATACTAGTTTTGTCTGCAACTTCACAGGAGGAAATGTATGTTTAATACTGTAAATCTGTTTCTTTTTTTTAATGAACAAAACAAACAAGTAAAAATGACATGGCTAAGAAAATAATATAAATGGGAAATTATCATGTTTGCCTAAGTTGTCATGGTGTCAAACTTATTTAAAATATCTATATGGCTATAATTGACAGCTAGAGTAGACAAATGCTACTCTAGCTGTAATTGGAGAAGGCTGTCTTTGAAGTGGACAGTGGTAAATGCAGAAATTCATGGTTTTTCTAAATGCTGACAAAAGGTGACAGTTGAATGCTTATTCCTGAACAAGACAATTTTCCCTTCTCCTAAAACTGAAGGAACAGCATGCAAATGAGGTGGAAGAAATGGAAGAGCTCAAAGATAGAAAAAAGGGCTGCAAATGCTTCCATCTCGGCAAGACACAACCACTGTAGTCAGGGGTTGAAACCAGCTGTGGTCCCTGTGATGGATCTACCTACACAGGCCTGACTCTCTAAACCATCAGCTGTGCATCAGAGAGAGGGACATGCTGACCCAGTAGGAAATGATAGATTCCGGGAGAAGGATTCAAAGTCTTTAGTGTGTACACATTGATGAACGTGTTGGGTTCTAATGGATACTTTCAAACCCATGAGCACACAGTTGGCCCTGGTTAAACAAAGTGGGCCATAAAATAGAAGAAGACAAAAATGTGGAAAGGTGTTTGCAAAGAGGGAACAGAGTTGACACAGTGGGAAGGGAAAGAAAACAAGGCCGTATGAAAATAATCAGAATGCATTTCATGTTTGCATGAAACTGTTAAGAACAGTAATTGATAAAAACTAAAAGCAACTTTATTTCTCCTCTAGACTTTTTCCAGCAGTTTCTCTCTATCATTATATTAATAGATTTGATTGCTTTCTCCTAGATTTTTCTATCTTCATTGATCTTTACCTTTGGCTTGTCCATTGCATTTACATTTATATTATATTATATATATGAAAAATATATCTATTGTATTAAATTTACACATATTTAAAATAAATATGAATACTATATTTACATCATTGTCATCCGTACTTTCTCCCCTTTCCAACTTTCCCTGTGTTCCCCATTTATGTGCTCTCAAATTCAGAATCTCTCTTTTTTATAAAAAAAAAAAATCAATCAAAAGGCTATATGCGGGGTTGGGGATTTAGCTCAGTGGTAGAGCGCTTGCCTAGCAAGCGCAAGGCCCTGGGTTCGGTCTCCAGCTCTGAAAAAAAGAAAAGAAAAAAAAAGGCTATATGCATAAACACATATGCATGTCTAAATAAAGCCTGCTGAGTATACTTAGAATTGCTGCAGTGTTCATGGCTGACCATTTGGGTTTAGATTTTTCTATCGGGGGCTTGTTCCTGGAGAAAACTGATTCTTCCTCAAGTAGCCATTAATTGCCTGTAGCTCTGCACTTAGGGGTGGGGCCTTGTGAGATTCCCCCATTCCCCCATCAATGTTGTAATGTCATTTGGTTTTGTCATAGGGCAGGTCTTGTTTAGCTGACAATATTGTTAAGATTTCATGGGTGCCACTCTTTGTCATACATAGAAGGCATTATAACATAACAGACATTCTGATCATTTGCCCCATCTTGCATGATGTTCTCTGAGGCATATGTGTAGGAATTCTTTTTTTGTAGATGTGCCAATTGGCGATGGGCACCCCACTGTTAATTGTTTTCTTCATTCCAAGCAGTTGTGAATTTTTGTTATAGTCTCCATCCGCTGTAAAAGGAAGCTCCTTTGAAGAGAAAGCAATGCTTACTATGAATGTAAGGGTAGGAATTTAGAATGTATTTGGGAATTATATTCGTTTAGAGAATTACAAGTTGTATATCTATATATTCTCTTCTAAGGTCCACAATCATGGTTGGCTAGATTTACAGTATCAGGTGTGAATTTTCTCTTTTTAGGTGGACCATGAGTACAATTAGATGGCTGTTGGTTACTGCCAAGATACTTGCCAGTATTGCACCCTTTGGGATATCTTGCCAGGCTGGTCACTGCTTAATTCATAGGCTTTATAGTTGAATAGAACTTTTGATTATTTTTCTTCATTGACCCAGCTCAAGTCTTTGAAGTCATTTTTACAAAATGTATAGAGTTTTCAACAATAAAGCCTTGTCTTCTATTTCTGAGAGGCAACCAATGGCAATGGCAACAGCCTATATAGATTTTTGGAAGTCCCCTGGAGGCCCCTCACCAATAACTTGAGGAGAGAACTCTCATGGGTTTTGTGTATTTCACCCTCAAATGGCATAACTTCATATGACTTATGCCATATATATTCTATAAATTCAAAGTAAACATTATATTACATTGGATATAATCCACATTATATTTCAGCAGATTTTTAATAATCTTTATTGTTCTTGATCCCTCTTCCCTCTCTCACCATTAAAATTTCAACATCAAAAAGGACAACCATAAACTTCTGAAGAGATTGAAAAAAGACACTAGAAGATGGGAAGATATTCCATGTTCATGGATTAATAGAACTAATACTTTAAAGATGACCATCTTACCAAACACAATTTACAGAGTCAGTGCAATGCTATTCAAAATTTCTCCAAAATTTTTCAAAGAAATAGAAAAAAAATATTCCTATAAAACCAAGAAAGACTCTTGATAGTGAATGCAATCCTGAGACAAAACAAGGATGCTTGAGCAATTATCATTCCTGATTTCAAGCTGTATCATTTTTCAACTCTTTTGCTGAGCCTCTCAGTATGTTTGTGGAGGTTAGAGTGGTTTGCTGGTTGTTGTATTTCTGGTTTGATGGTTATCACTTGGTTATTTTAATTAGTTTTGGCTAATAATTTCTAATTTTCCATTTGTCTCAAGGGAATTAATTTATAATTGCTTACAAAGCATTTTTATGATGGCTGATTGAAAATCTTTGTCACATAGTTCCAGTATTATATTGGTTTTGGCATTGCTATCCATTGGCTGTCTTTTCTGACTTAAGATGTGATTTTCCAGGATGAGGAGTTTTAATTGTATTCAGAGTATTGTGATATATTTGAATATTATGAAACTCTAGACATTATTCAGACTTCTTGACCCAACTAGGATTACTTGGCCATGAAAGAAGAATTTTTCCCACTGGTGTTTGGCTCAAGTATATCAGGTATTGTCAAAAGAGATTTGCGTGGTTTTTTGTTTCCTGTATTCTGGATAAGAGGAACAGGCCTTTCTTGGCATTTGTTGTCAATGCCTGCAGATCCTCCTGGCTCACAGGTTTTTATGTTCTCCTGGAAACAACAACAAAACCCACAAGAAGCCTGCACAGTGATGTTTCTCAAGTCCCAACGTTCCTTGGCAGTGTAACATTTCCTTTCTACATCTAAGGATTCTGACAAGCACTGTTACTGTCCAGTGTATTTAACTATAAAGGAGGCTCTGGAAAGAATGGAGCTACTCTGGTTTTGCCAAACCTGGAAGTCTAATATATTGTGCTTCATTTAATATTTGTTTACATTTAGTTTAGTTTTCTAGCTCAATAATATATTTTTTTTTAATTCTTGCACAAAATCAGATATGCCCATTTGCCAAAACTTTTGATTTTGTTGCGATTTGGAAAGCTCTGGAATATACATTTTTTTTTAGGCCTGGGCAAGTTGAGTAGGAGGCTTTCTATTTAGACTTTAATAACTGCTGAAGGCAATGAGGCATCTACCTTTCTTTGGGTAAGCTGTTTTCAGCAATAAAGAATAAAGGAATCCATTGTGTGTGCTTAGTTTTACGTCAGCTTGATATATGCTAGAATTATCAGGGAATAGGGAACTTTAGTTGAGAAAGTTTATCCATCACTTTGGCCTGTATACAGGCCAGTGATTGATGCGGAAGAGCTCAGCCCACTGTGGGTAATGCCTCTCTAGTCAGGTGGTTGTGAGTATAAGAAAACAGACTGAGCAAACCACAGAAAGCAAGCCCATAAACAATGTCTTTCCATGGCTTAGGCTTTAATGCCTGCCTCCAGGTTTCAGCACTGAGTTTCTACCCTGATTTCTTTTCATGACCGTAACCGCTAAGCCAAAGAAGCCCTTTCCTCCCCAAGTTATTTTTGATCATGGTGTGTGCTGTATAGTTATATCAACTTGACAGGTGGTGCAAGTTAAAATCATCTGAGATGAGAGAACCTCAATTTTAAAAAATGTCTCCCTCAGACTGAGCTGTAGTCAAGCCTGAACAGCATTTTCTTAATTGTGATTGATGACACCAGCTCATTGTGGATGATGTCACCCCTGGGCTGGTGGTTCTGGATTCTAGAAGTATACTAAACAAGCAATGAGGAGCAAGCCAGTAAGCACCCACCGTATCTGCATGGTCTCTGCATCTGCTCCTGCCTCTAGGTTCCTGCTCTGTTTGAGTTCCTGATTGCTTCCTTCAGTGATGAGTAGTGCTATGGAAGTGTCATCCAAATAAACCCTGTCTTACCGAAGTTGCTTTGGTCATGGTGTTTTCTCCCAGCAATAGTAACCCTAACAACACTGTTACAACAGCAGTAAGCAAACTAAGACAACCACCAAATTTCCTTTTTAAAAAATGGAAAGTTTTGTCTTCCACAATTTGCCCAAGAGGATACCCAGAACATTCTGGACCATACTCCGTGGGCTTGAGAATTCCTTCATTGTCATACCATTCATCTGTACAGTCAGTCACTGCAGAGTGGCCTCTTGTGTGTGCTTACGTGTTTGTCTCATAGGCAACAAAATTGTGGTTTTTTGTAAAAAATATGCCATTCTGGATTCTGACAAGCACTGTTACTGTCCAACATATTTAACTGTAAGAAGGAGACTCTGGGAAGAATGGAGTTACTCTGGTAAGCTTTCGATTTAGACTTTACTAACGTTAACATTTAGTTATAAAACAAACTCTTCTAATAGATGCTTACAGAAACTATTTTGTAGCACGTCCTTTCATTATAAGCTACAAAAACATTCAGAGAAAGTATTTAAGAGTCCAAAGAGGACTCTTAAATTTATATCCCATTTCTGTTATAATGGGTAGACATTTTTCTTTTGTGAGAAGTAAAGTTTCATCTGGGAAACCTAATTTGAATATTTCTTATTTAATTATTACTTTGTTAATTAAAAAGTAAATTGTGTTGGCAAATAGTTTCTGTTGACTTATTTGACAAATTTTCTCTGGCTTATTCTTTTTAAGAACCGCCTGCCTTTTGATAAACTATGCATTGTTAGGTCGAACAAGTCTTATTTAACTATTTATTTACATATTTATTGGGTCTATTTGCACATACATGTGGAGTTCAGGGATCAACCTCAGATATTATTCTCAGGAGCCTTCCTTGTTTACGAAGAAAATATTTCTAGGACTTGGGACCCACTGATCAGGCCAGGCTGGTTGGCCAGTGAATCCTAGCACCCTGGGTGTCTCCAGCCTCCCAGTAGTAGGATTACAAGCACACAGCAGCATGCCATGCTTTTGTACATGGGTGCTTCTGATTAGATTAAAGTTCTTATGTTGTATAGTAAGCAATTTAACATTCTACAGGTGGCGATCTTTCTGTACTCTGTAGGAAATGCTTTGTTGTTTGATTCGAGAATTGTAACGCTTTATATTTAGGACTTGCCATTCAGAATATGTGAGCCTACTTACCTGAGGTTTAACTTTGTGCTATCTTTTAAAAAATTCTTTAACAAACTGTCATTTGAATTATGATTACCCAGAAAGTGTTTTAATTACTGTTAAAAATCAGCAAACTCAAACCCAAATCATGGACCCTGTGGAGGCAAATAATTGAGTTACTGCTTATAATCCATTATCAAATACTGGTAAAGTAAATTTTCTTTTACTTAAACAATATACCTTTGACTGAGTTTTCATTTCTTTTCATGACATTCACTTTCTTTCTTCCTTTTGTTCTTTTTTGTTTGTTTCCTTTTTTACTTACTTATTTTCATTTACCAGATTCAGTGCTCAAAGGATGCCTTCCCAGTTAGCATGGATTAAAGTTAGCCTACTCTGAGAAACTGAGGTTGTATTCTTAGAAAGTATGAAGAGTCACACTAGAGAGAAGTGTATGACTTGTTCCTTATTGTGAAATTATGACAATAAAATCAACATTTCATATTTTTAATGCTAATTAGGCCTTTTCACCTGTGTTAAATGATTTCTAAATAAGTTAAAAGATAACAAGAAAGAATAACAGCAGAATTAATATGAAAGTCAGTTGGCAGGTTACTTTGAAAGCATCAATCAAAGTCGTTAATTATGATACTATTAAAAAGGGAAACAAAACAAATGCTTGTATATACAATAAATATGTATTATTATCATTATTATATGGGAGTCATAACAGTCACTACCAAAGACAAACCTTGGAAGAATGATGTGTAATTATAAAAATCATTTTCTCATACAAATTAAAATCACAATTATTGTTTTTCAATATAAAAAAGGATAGTCATTTAAAAATTTAAATGGGTTGCTGGAATGGTTCAGTGAGTAAAGGCACTTGTCACCAACACTGTTAGATCCCTAGGATACACAGTGGAAGGATAGAATAGACTCTTACAAGTCATTCTCTGACTTTCACACACATACATAGACCCTGACATACACAAGGCTACACTTATAAACACATACAACTAAATAAATACAAGCAACTTAGTTAAAAATAATTAATGTCCTTCTGACAACATAATGAACCTTCAGGCAAAAAGCTTATAGCTATGTATGTAGTTAAGTAGTAACACTTTCCTAGAGTGTATAAGCACCCCACTTTAATAGTCAGTACTTAAAAAAAAAAGAAGAGTAGCCCTTAAAAATAGACATCTCACAGTGTTTTCCTGAGCTACATTCAAAGGTTTTAGGAGACCTACATATTATCTTTACAATAAAAGTAAATGCTTAGGTAAAATGTAACTCAATGTAAAATTTGTTATTATACAACATCTGGATTTTAAAAAAAGCTTCTTTGCGTGAATAGAGGTATCACATTTTACTCTCTTACTTCTGAAAATAAGGAGTTCTTTCCTTTTGTTCATCTACTCAGCACTGAGCATTCTAACTACCTAAAGAAAAAGTAAAGAAAATAGGGCCAAGACACCACCTGGACCTGAAGGGACCCAGTCAATAGTTCCCTGTACCCAAATCCTGTGGGAGGGAGAGCTAAATCTTCAGAGGGGCAGAGAAGCCTGGGAAGCCAGAAGAGACTACACTCTGCCCACATTTCTGACTCCAGAGAAAAACACCTAAAGTCACCTGGGACCCCAGTGCATGGGGGCCCCTGGAAAAGGGGACATAGGCCCTCCTGGTTGCCGCCCTCACAGACAGCTCAAAACCAGTGCCCCAGGAGCAACTTCAGCCACGGGACCACTAGTAAGACCAACTTTTCTGCTCCAAGCGACCTGCCTGGTGGACTCAGCATACATGCCCACAGGAACAGCTGAAGACCAGTAGACAGGAAAGACTACACACCTGAAAGCAGAACACCCTGTTCCCATAACTGGATGAAAGAAAACAGGAAAACAGGTCTACAGCACTCCTGACACACAGGCCTATAGGACGATCTAGCCACTGTCAGAAATAGCAGAATAAGGTAACACCAGAGACAACCTGATGGCGAGAGGCAAGCTCAGGGACCCAAGTAACAGAAACCAAGACTACACGGCATCATCAGAGCCCAATTCTCCCACCAAAGCAAACACGGAATGTCCAAACACACCAGAAAAGCAAGATCTAGATTTAAAATCACATTTGACCATGATGATGGAGGACTTCAAGAAAGACATAAAGAACTCCCTTAGAGAAACTCAGGAAAACATAAATAAACAAGTAAAAGCCCATAGAGAGGAATCACAATAATCCCTGAAAGAATTCCAGGAAGACAAAATCAAACAGGTGAAGGAATTAAAAATTGAAATAGAAGCAATAAAGAAAGCAGAAAGGGAGACAACCCTGGATATAGAAAACCAAAGGAAGAGACAACAAGCTGTACATACAAGCATCACCAACAGAATACAAGAGATAGAAGAGAGAATCTCAGGAGCAGAAGATTCCATAGAAATCATCGACACAACTGTCAAAGATAATGTAAAATGGAAAAAGCTACTGGTCCAAAACATACAGGAAATCCAGGACTCAATGAGAAGATCAAACCTAAGGATAATAGGTATAGAAGAGAGTGAAGACTCCCAGCTCAAAGGACTAGTAAATATCTTCAACAAAATCATAGAAGAAAACTTCCCTAACCTAAAGAAAGAGATGCTCATAAACATACAAGAAGCCTACAGAACTTCAAATAGATTGGACCAGAAAAGAAACTCCTCCCTTCAGATGATAGTCAAAACACCAAATGCACAAAACAAACAAAGAATATTGAAAGCTGTAAGGGAAAAAGGTCAAGTAACATATAAAGGCATACCTATCAGAATCACACCAGGCTTCACACCAGAGACTATGAAACCCAGAAGATCCTGGACAGATGTCATACAGAAGCTAAGAGAACACAAATGCCAGCCCAGGTTACTGTATCCTGCAAAACTCTCAATTAACATAGATGGAGAAACCAAGATATTCCATGACAAAACCAAATTTACACAATATCTTTCTACAAATCCAGCCCTACAAAGGATAATAAATGGTAAAGCCCAACATAAGGAGACAAACTACACCCTAGAAAAAGCAAGAAACTAATCGTCTTGGCAACAAAACAAAGAAAAGAAAAGCACACAAACATAATCTCACATCCAAATAGGAATATAACAGGAAGCAACAATCACTATTCCCTAATATCTCTCAACATCAGTGCACTCAACTCCCCAATAAAAAGACATAGATTAACAAACTGGATACGCAATGAGGACCCTGCATTCTGCTGCCTACAAGAAACACACCTCAGAGACAAAGACAGACACTACCTCAGAGTGAAAGACTGGAAAACAACTTTCCAAGCAAATGGTCGGAAGAAGCAAGCTGGAGTAGCCATTCTAATATCACATAAAATCAATTTTCAACTAAAAGTCATCAAAAAAGATAAGGAAGGACACTTCATATTCATCAAAGGAAAAATCCACCAAGATGAACTCTCAATCCTAAATATCTATGCTCCAAATACAAGGGCACCTACATACGTAAAAGAAACCTTATTAAAGCTCAAAGCACACATTACTCCTCACTCAATAATAGTAGGAGATTGCAACACCCCACTCTCATCAGTGGACAGGTCATAGAAACAGAAATTAAACAGAGACGTAGACAGACTAAGAGAAGTCATGAACCAAATGGACTTAACAGATATTTATAGAACATTCTATCCTAAAAAGAAAGGATACACCTTCTTCTTACCACCTCATGGTACTTTCTCCAAAATTGACCATATAATTGGTCATAAAACAGGCATCAACAGATACAGAAAGATAGAAATAGCCCAATGCGTCCTATCAGACAACCATAGGCTGGTCTTCAATAACAATAAGGAAAGAACACCCACATATACATGGAAGTTGAACTATGTCCTACTCAATGATAACCTGGTCAAGGAAAAAAGAAATAAGAAATTAAAGACTTCTTAGAATTTAATGAAAATGAAGGTACTACATACCCAAACTTATGGGACACAGTGAAACTCATAGTTCTGAGTGCCTGCAGAGAGAAACAGGAGAGAGCATATATCAGCAGCTTGGCAGCACACCTAAAAGCTCTAGAACAAAAAGAAGCAAATACACCCAGGAGGAGTAGAAGGCAGGAAATAATCAAACTCAGAGCTAAAATCAACCAAGGAGAAACAAAAAGTACTACACAAAGAATCAACAGAACCAAAAGTTGGTTCCTTGAGAAAATCAACAAGATAGATAAACCCTTAGCCAGAATAACGAGAGGACACAGAGAGTCTGTCCAAATTAACAAAATCAGAAATGAAAAGGGAGACATAACTACAGAAACAGAGGAAATTCAAAAAATCTTCAGATCCTACTACAAAAGCCTATATTCAACAAAACTTGAAAATCTGCAGAAAATGGACAATTTCCTAGACAGATACCAGGTACTGAAATTAAATCAGGAACAGATAAACCATTTAAACAACTCCATAACTCCTAGCGAAATAGAAGCAGTCATTAATGTTCTCCCAACCAAAAAGAGCCCAGGTCCAGATGGGTTCAGTGCAGAATTCTACCAGACCTTCATAAAAGACCTCATACCAATACTATCCAAACTATTCCACAAAATTGAAACAGATGGAGTGCTACCGAATTCCTTCTATGAAGCCACAATTACTCTTATACTTAAACCACACAAAGACCCGACAAAGAAAGAGAACTTCAGACCAATTTCCCTTATGAATATCGACGCAAAAATACTCAATAAAATTCTGGCAAACTGAATTCATGAGCACTTCAAAACAATCATCCACATTGATCAAGTAGGCTTCATCCCAGGCATGCAGGGATGGTTTACTATACGGAAAACCATCAATGTAATCCGTTTTATAAACAAACTGAAAGAACAAAACCACATGATCATTTCATTAGATGCTGAGAAAGCATTTGACAAAATTCAACACCCGTTCATGATAAAAGTCCTGGAAAGAATAGGAATTCAAGGCCCATACCTAAACATAGTAAAAGCCATATATAGCAAACCAGTAGCTAACATTCAACTAAATGGAGAGAAACTTGAAGCAATCCCACTAAAATCAGGGACTAGACAAGACTGCCCACTCTCTCCCTACTTATTCAATATAGTTCTTGAAGTTCTAGCCAGAGATATCAGACAACAAAAGGAGATCAAGGGGATACAGATTGAAAAGAAGAAGTCAAAATATCACTGTTTGTAGATGATATGATAGTATATTTAAGTGATCCCAAAAGTTCAACCAGAGAACTACTAAAGGTGATAAACAACTTCAGCAAAGTGGATGGGTATAAAATTAACTCAAATAAATCAGTAGCCTTCCTCTACACAAAAGAGAAACAAGCTGAGAAAGAAATTAGGGAAACTACACCCTTCATAACAGTCCCAAATAATATAAAATACCTCAGTGTGACTTTAACCAAGCAAGTAAAAGTTCTGTACAATAAGAACTTCAAGCCTCTGAAGAAAGAAATTGAAGAAGACCTCAGAAGATGGAAACATCTCCCATGCTCATGTATTGGCAGGATTAATATAGTAAAAATGGCCATTTTACCAAAAGCAATCTACAGATGGAATGCAATCCCCATCAAAATACCAATCCAATTCTTCAGAGAGTTAGACAGAACAATTTGCAAATTCATCTGGAATAACAAAAAACCCAGGATAGCTAAAACTATACTCAACAATAAAAGGAATTCTGGGGTAATCACTATCCCTGAACTCAAGCAGTATTACAGAGCAATAGTGACAAAAACTGCATGGTATTGGTACAGAGACAGACAGATAGACCAATGGAACAGAATTGAAGACCCATAAATGAACCCACACACCTATGGTCGCTTGATTTGTAACAAAGGAGCCAAAACCATCCAATGGAAAAAAAAGAACATTTTTCAGCAAATGGTGCTGGTTCAACTGGAGGTCAGCATGTGAAGAATGCAGATCGATCCATGCTTATCACCCTGTACAAAGCTTAAGTCCAAGTGGATCAAGGACCTCCACATCAAACCAGATACACTCAAACTAATAGAAGAAAAAAAGGGGAAAGCATCTAGAACACATGGGCACTGGAGAAAATTTCCTGAACAAAACACCAATGGCTTGTGCTCTAAGATCAAGAATCGACAAATGGGATCTCATAAAACTGCAAAGCTTCTGTAAGGCAAAGGACACTGTTGTTAGGACAAAAACGGCAACCAACAGATTGGGAGAAGATCTTTACCAATCCTACAACTGATAGGGGGCTTACATCCAAAATATACAAAGAACTCAAGAAGTTAGACCGCAGGGAGACAAATAAGCCTATTAAAAAATGGGGTTCAGAGCTAAACAAAGAATTCACAGCTGAGGAATGCCAAATGGCTGAAAAACACCTAAAGAAATGTTCAACATCTTTAGTCATAAGGGAAATGCAAATCAAAACAACCCTGAGATTTCACCTCACACCAGTGAGAATGGCTAAGATCAAAAACTCAGGTGACAGCAAATGTTGGCGAGGATATGAAGAAAGAGGAACACTCCTTCATTGTTGGTGGTATTCAGACTGGTACAACCATCTGGAAATCAGTCTTGGGGTCTCCCAGAAAATTGGAGATTGAACTACCTGAGGACCCAGCTATATGCCCATCTCTTCGGCATATACCCAAAAGATGCCCCAACATATAACAAAGACACATGCTCCACTATGTTCATAGTAGCCTTATTTATAGTAGCCAGAAGCTGGAAAGAACCCAGATGCCCTTCAACAGAGGAATGGATACAGAAAATGTAATACATCTACACAATGGAATATTACTCAGCTATCAAAAACAATGACTTTATGAAATTCATAGGCAAATGGATGGAACTGGAAAATATCATTCTGAGTGAGGTAACCCAATCACAGAAAAACACACATGGTATGCATTCATTGATAAGTGGATATTAGCCCAAATGCTCGAATTACCCTAGATGCACAGAACACATGAAACTCAAGAAGGATGACCAAAATGCAAATTCTTCACTTCTTTAAAAGCGGAACAAGAATACCCTTGGGAGGGAATAGGGAGGCAAAATTTCAAAAAGCGGCAGAAGGAACACCCATTCAGAGCCTGCCCCAGATGTGGCTCATACATATACAGCCACCAAACTAGATAACATGGATGAAGCAAAGAAGTGCAGGCCAACAGGAACCAGATGTAGATCTCTCCTGAGAGACACAGCCAGAATACAGCAAATACATAGGCGAATGCCATCATTAAACCACTGAACTGAGAACGGGACCTCTGTTGAAGAAATCTTACAAAGGACTGAAAGAGCTTGAAGGTGCTTGCGACCTCGTATTAACAACAATGCCAACCAACCATAGTTTCCAGGGACTAAGCCACTACCCAAAGACTATACATGGACTGACCCTGGGCTCCACCCTCATAGGTAGCAATGAATATCCTAGTAAGAACACCAGTGGACGGGGAAGCCTTTGGTCCTGTCAAGACTGAACCCCCAGTTAAAGTGATTGTTGGAGGAGTGCGTTAATGGGGGGAGGTTGGGGATGGGAACACCCATAGAGAAGGGGAGGGGGAGGTGTTGGGGGATGTTGGCCCAGAAATCAGGAAAGGGAATAACAATTGAAATGTACATAAGAAATACCCATTAATAAAGATGAAAAAAAAAGAAAAAGAAAATAGGGCCTTTCCCTTATGGAATGTATAAAATGAATGTCACACTCAAACATTCCGTACAACTGTTGAAATGTTTGATCTTTTGAGTACTGAAATATATTTCCACTGATGGGTAGCAGAAACACAAGGTATACAGTTGTATAAATCGAATGAAATAAGAAAAAACACAGTTTCCATGATTCTATTTGGATTCATATTGATAAAATAGTTAATTTTGCTTTTGAGTCTGTTTAGTGGGACTGTTTCCCTAGAATTTAGAGGTGTGAAATTATCAGCATCCCAAGTTTCATTGTTTAGACACCACCGAAGCATATTCAAAGCCTCAGCTAAATCATTCATTCTATGTCTTTCAGAAAATGTTTCTAAGGAAGACAGGTAAAGATTCCTCACCATTTTGACATGTACATTCCAGCCAAATGACGCAGATAAGCAATGGTAGATTTTTTAAAAGTACAATAAAAGAAAGAACCAAAAGAGGGCTAAAATATGGTGGAAGAGAATTGGCCCACAGGGTATGTCACAGTGTCAGTTATTTCTTATCTTTAAATGTTGAGACAGGACCATATCCACTGTGCGGCACCATCAGGATATACTGAAAGGGAAATATTAGAGAAACAGCTAAGAACAAGAAAACGAGTATGGGTGAATCAGTTCTCTGTTCTTGGCTATGAATGTGATGTGATTATCTGCCTGAAGTCCTTGCTGCTATGATTTCTCTACCATGATGACGTGTAATATGGAATTGTTAGCTACAATAAGCCCATCTCCCCTAAATTTCTGTTCTAAGAAGACAGACATGATGTAGCTATGAAAGATCTGCTAAAACCTGAAGGATGGAAGTGAGCGATTGATACTGTTTCAGGAAGGACAGTGTGGAATGCAGAGCAAACAGTGAGACAGAGGCATTGAGAAGGTATGCTGTAAAAGGGAGGAGGTCTATGTGGCTGCCCAAAATAAGGAGGGTAAGCAGATGGTCACAGTGGCTCCCTGGGAAGCTGCATGGGGGAGGTAGCGCATGTAGCCCATTGTTAAAGAATAAAATAGGAAAGGCTTCACAGGACTTTGAGTTGAAGAGTAAGATTATTAGACCTAATTATTTGAAAGATGGTTCAACAGTCCTTGTTGGAAATCAAGTGAGGAGAAGCACCAAGACAAAGCTGTGAGGAGAAGCCTTCACACACAGATTCAAGCAAGAAGGCAGTGGTGACTTTTCCTGGTTGGTTTTAAAAGTTGGTTGGATTCTCTCTATATTTTAAAGGTAGTTAATAGAATTAGGTAATGAATTGGACATGACATATTTTTTTAAAGAAGAGAATCAAGATTATTTGACTTAGAAATATGTGCAAATTGTAGCAGTCGTCAAGCTTTGATATTTCTCTGTACTTTTATTTCTTAAAAACATGTCAAGTGGCTTTGTTTCCAAATCTGGGAACATGGGAGATTTCTGGTTGGTTGTTTGCTTTGTTGACATTCTTTTGAGAACTATAATTTTAAATGGCACCATATGATAAATATTATGTAGTATATAAAATTGGGAACATCACTTTGATCCTAGCAATGATGACTAGAGATAATAAAATTAGAAATAATGATGCACCATGAAGAAGTGGATCAAAGATTATGGGGAGTCAGGGAAGAAACGTTCCTCTGGGCTGTAGAGAAAGAAAGCTCCGTTGCCATGCCACCCATGCTGAGTGCATCTCTGAAGACAATGTAGACGTGAGAATTGCCCGGATGAGATGCATTCCAGGTTGGCCCACAGACCAAGTCCAGGGGGATAGTCAGTGCTGTTTAGCAATGGAGTGATTGAGGAAGAAGAGTGAACATCATGAGATACTCCAAAGAAAGGGGTTGCAGGAAAGATTAGACATGTGTGGGGGAGTTATTTCATGGGTGGGACTGCTGGAGTTGCCATATTTCAAAAAACATCAGTGCCTTTGCCATGAGGGGTGGTTTGCAACTTGCTGAGATGGGGGTATGGAAACAAGGATCTCTAAAACCTTTCCACTGCACTGTACAGTTAAAAAGAAAGATTCAAAGCAGCTCTTCTGGCTTACCATGAACACAGCCTCATTTCTCAACAGCAGAGCCAGGGCCTCATTGCATCAATCGTCTTTGAACATAATTGTGATTTGTATGATTGTAGAGTCTTGGGAGAGAAGTGAAAAGGATGTAGACATAAAGCTCATTCCTTTAATAAGGTACCAAGGCATCCAGAAATTTATTACATTGCAAAAGACTTTCAGAGATTTACAGAACTTTCCAAAGCTCATTTGAGGTACGATTCACAAATAGCCACCTGCTCCAGCTCTCCTTAGTTCCTTTTCTCAAACAGAATCGAAATGCAATCTGGCTTCTCTGACTGGAAACATCTTCCGGTATTTTCCTTAATGGAGCACAGAGGCAGAGGAGGTGAGGAGAAGGTCACTACTTTGAAGGTCTATGAAGCTTAAAATGTTCTGGCTACAAACTTCAGCTGAACCAATTTTGTTTTCCATGGTGAAATCTAACCAAACAAACTCTTGGGAATGTACCCAGAGAGCTTGTATCAACCACTTGAATTTTAGAAGGCAGAGAAAGAAAAGAACTGATCGTTTTGGCAAAGAACAAATTGTCAGTAAGGTGTTTCTTAACCATTCTCAACATCTTCAGAGGTGTGAAAAATGATTAGGAACAGCTATGAGTGTTTGGAGGAGGCTTCCAAGACAGACCTCCTTCCATCAGGACGGTTTTCAGAAGCCTCGGTAGAGAGTTTGGGTCGTGTCCTTGGAGGTGAAGCAGTTCACTAATGAACATGAATAGCATTTCCTTATGGGCCATATATTTTGCCAGAGGGAAATGGATAATCTGCTATGACATTTCAGTGGATTGGAATAAGATTTATCTATCTTTCCTTATTTGTCAAGGTTTTTTTATCCCATTTTGCAAATGAAAGATAAATGCCTTAATAGATTAGCAATCACGAAATATATAAGTATTTATAAAACAGTACTGCTTCTAACACCATCTGCTGAAGAGTGGTATTTATTCAACCACTCATGAGAACAGATTTTCTTCTACATTATGCAGAGGGGAAGTACATCCTTGTACTAATAAGCATACACATTGTATTTAGCCAGCCTAAGTTCTAATGAAATTTTTTAGCTGAGAAGCTATGCAATTTTGATAACGTTACTTAACATTACTTCCCCCTTTGATGGAATGGTTTCATTGTAATCATACCTTTTAAAGTCATTTAGTTCATCTGACACAGTAATATACAGAGAACGTTCTGCCAAATGCCTAACATATGTAAGTATTTGATAAATAATAACTATTATCATGCAGCTTCAAAGTATTTAGAATGTCTGGACTGAATTATTTTTTTAAAGGTTGCTCAGTGAAGGTCTCTATGATTTGCAGCAAAGAGGTCTCTGGACTAAACTGAGGCACAGATTACAATCAGGATGGAGCATACAGTGTTTTAAAAGTGATGTGGTTCATGTTTATGCTGCAAGCGACATCCACAGTGAGTTCACATAGTCTCAGGTTTCTGAAGGACTTACTACCTCACGCACTGCAAGTCAAGCTCTGGAGGGAGTGGAGTAATCTCCTCCATCACAATTCACTACAACTTGTATGGCCTGGCTCAACTGAACAAGGGTTACATGTAATACAGTTATATTCCTGAAAGGTAAAAGCTGGACATGTGTTGAACAAAACTGATGACGATCATAGAACCATTGACATAACTGAAAATGAGACTGTAGTGGTAGCATCGAGTTAAAGATATATTCAAGTGCTGGAGAGTGGCTCAGTAGCTAAGAACACTGACTCTTCTTCCAGAGGACCTGAGTTCCGTTTCCAGTGTCCACATAGGACAGTTCATAACCACAGCTTTGAGGAGATCTGTTGTTTCTGTTCTGCACACAGGCCTTTGCACCCAAATGTACACTCTTCCACAAAAATACCCACAAGTGCACATATTTTAAATTTAAAGTAGTTTAAAACCACAGAGTGAAAATTTATTAAAAGAGAAGTGATCTTAAGGACCTCTGAACTGCAAGTGAGACACAGGTGACCTACCCACGTTGGTGGTGCTTACCACCTGTTGTCTTGAGTTTCTGAAATGTCTGACCCATACTGGTGCCATAGCTTGAGTTCTTTGGTTAAAGATGTCCCAAGCCATATTTATTCTGTTTTAGACTTCTTCCATGATTACATGCTCTTTAAATGGTCTTATCTGTTTTTATCTCATATCTAATGGGTTTAATGAGTTCTAACTGTATGGTCCCATTTGGCAAGTTGCACGCTATGGCTAAAAGGCGCCATATAAAAAATATTGTTATTGTTATAATGATGAACTCAAGAACTGAAGGGGAAGTTGTGAAATCGTTTGATACTAAGCTATCATTATTTTTAGCAAAATGAAGTTTGGCTTCTTTCTACACTAGCAAGCTCTGAAGATTAAATGGTTGCTATCCACAGCATGGATCTTAGCAGAGGGCCAAAGACATCAAAATAAAAACATTTTGAGATAATATTTCATACATTATATGACAGCTATTTGCTTTTAAGTATTCTTGGAAATTTAATACAATATGAGAAATTAAAAGGAAAAAATATAGTAAACAAAATTGGACTTATTTGCTTTAGATTCTAGTCTTATTCTCACTGCCACTGAGTTCACACTTGCCTGCTATGTAAATAACTTAACCCTTTGTACTGATCGGTCGCCATTTTGTGTGGGGTTGAGCAAGAGGCTGCTTCAGTGCTGTGGGAATGCATTATTGAGACAGGAGGTGCATGCAGTTCTGGAAAAAGGGACTGTTCAAATAAGTCCCTTTCCTCAGGATGATGTGGTATTATGTTCCCGTTACTTGAATATTCATTATGGTTTCCCACATGTTTTTGGCTACCTCTGTTTCCTGCAACTGTTTGTATTATTAAGCTGATCTGGCTTATAGATAAGTGGTTTGAACTTGGATAAATGGTAGCTTGGGACACTCACGTAGATTGGGTAGATCTCCTTTCAGCTTAAGAATTATGGATGTTTTCTAAAGGGAGGTGACACAAAACAGCCAGGGTTTTGTTACTAAAGGGCCTCAAACCGCAGATGGAAAAGACTACACGGCTAGTCTGAGGAATTCTCCAGTGTGCCAGGCAATAGCCATCCATGTGCTTTGGACCAGACAGATTTCCAGTGAGCATAGTTAAAGCTTCATTTCTTTGGAAGTGAGTAAAAAGAAGGGCATTGGAACCCATTGCCTTGCAGAAATAGGAGAAACTGTTGTGTATTGGGGGTATTGTGATTCTATGGCATTCTACATGGGAAGCATTAACAATTAATGAGTTAATTTGGAAGGATGAGGAATTAATGAATGCAGACATCATAAGACACTGATCGAGGGAAAGACAGAAGATAGGCTGATGGAATGGTGAAGCCTGAAGCTTTCCTTGCCAGTTTCTGATTTAGGAACCCTAAATTCAGTTCATTGTCCAAATGAAATATTTTTTCCTTCTTTTGTGCTGAACTTAATACAAAACGATGTGGCTGGGTGGAAATGAGCTGGGATTCAGAAGCAAGGTCATTCTGAGCTCTGTACCTTCCTATGCCTGCAACCCTGAGCAGTGACCTCCTCTGCGTGTCTCATACTCCCTTCCTCCATTTGCTAACTGGAGAAAAGGAAACGGAGTTCTGGCTTTGTCCTTAGGACCACATGATCAAATGTATTCAGCACGTAGAATGGTGTCTGGCATACACCTAATATTTGTTAACGAGCTAAAAGAAGTGGCAGGTTTCCAAAGCACCATCTACCTTAAAAGAAGAGAGTAGAGCATGGATTTTCTCTGTGCACTTTATTGTGATGGCCTTTAGTAGCACAGAGGAAAAACATAAAACATCCCATTTAGTTCGCCTCTCCATAGAACAGAACTGTGAGTCGCTTTCTTTGTATTTTTCTGTGAGTAAAAGAGTCAACAATTCTTTCAAAAGTAAAACTCTCCTTGTTTCTACCATAAAGCGAGTAGACATTTAGGTGCTAAAGATAAAGACCAGGGGCTGGAGAGACAGCTCGGCAGTGAAAAGCACTTGGTATTTCTGCAGAGGACCTAGTTCAGGTTCCCAGCTTCCCAGAAGCCATGTGGCTACTAGCAGCCATCTGCAAAGGCGCTCCCAGAAGATACATCGCCATCTTCTGGGCTTTGCAGGTACTGCATGCACAGGCATAACATGGAGGCGATCCACCCATAAATGTAAACTTAAAAAAATATGTTATTAAAGACACAGGACAGAAGCCTTTTAGAAATGACTAAACTTACCTCTAAAATACTGAGCCTCAGAGGACCCTTTTTAGTCATTTAATTTTCTTCTTATGGACACGAAATTTTCTTGATAAAACAGATATTGGCTGGGAGCTAGATGTCCCTCAAAGATGAATGAAAAAGAAAGTGCGGAACATATTTACAATGGACGTTTATTCTGCTATTAAGAAATATGAAATCGGGGTTGGGGATTTAGCTCAGTGGTAGAGCGCTTGCCTATCAAGCACAAGGCCCTGGGTTCGGTCCCCAGCTCCGAAAAAAAGAAAAAAGAAAAAAAAAAAAAAAGAAATATGAAGTCATGAAATTTGTAAGATGTGGATGGAACTGAAAATTAGTATATTCAGTAAAGTAACCTAGTCTTCGAAAGACAAATATGTCATTATTTTCTCTCATTTTGCATGTACGTATATTTATTTGTGTGGTCCTGTGGATATTGATCATAACATTGTATTTGGGCCCAAAAGAAATGAAGAATAGACTTTAAGGGGAGTGTGGCCGAACATGGTGGCACATGCCTTTAATCCCATCACTCAGAAGGCAGAGGCAACTGAATCTGAGTTCAAGGCCAGCCTGATCTACACAGTGAGTTCCAGTACAGCCAGGGCTACACAGAGAAACCATACCTCAAAAAAAAAAAAAAGAACAAAATCGAAGCAAAACAAAAAAATCACAAACACGAAGGCGAAGGTAGATGAAGGGGTAATAGTTCGCATGGTATATGAGACTGGAAAGTGGAAGACCAGGGATAGTATAGCGAACTGCAAAGAGGGCAAGGACGCAAGTGGGATAGAGAAGAGATTATCCAAAGTGAAGTATGCGTAAAACCATCATAAGAAAAACTTCATATCCTCTTTTCAAAAACCAAAAATAGCCTTGTTAGTAGAGAAAAGGCTACACATACAACATAAGTTCTGGAGGGTGTTTTTTTAACAGTTTTTAAAATTAAAAATAACTATATTTATGGTTTAAATGTGTCCTCTCCCACTCTTCCCATGCACTGCCTCCCTTTGTCCCCTCAAGATCTGTGGCCTCTTTATTTTTAGCAATGTATATGCACATACATTCTGCTGAGTTCTCTTCACATTTCTTGAGTGTCCATGTTTTCACGGGTATTGGATAACCAGTTACGGGGTTCATCACTGGGCAAGCATTCTTCTTCCCTTAGCAATTGCTACTTACTTGTAGCTCTGTGTCTATGAGTAGGAACCACGAGCTTTCTCTCTTCCACACTGGTAAGTCTATTGATGTTAATGTCGTTCAGTTCTTGTTTAAGCAGACATATTGTTGAGGTTTCATGGGTGTAGGTTCCCTGTCATTCTTTGGAGACACAGTCTTGCTACAGACTTCCTAGTATGCTGTGACTTACAGGCCTTCTTTTATTATGTTCCCCAAGTCTTAAGTCAGTTGTGTTGTCGATGCAACATTTGGGGCTCCAGGGCTCGGCTCGGAGACTGCACAATCAGTTGTTCTCTGGATTTTGACCCATTGTAGAAAGCATAGCATCAGAGACATTGAATAAATACAATTGCTTATATTGCTTTGGAATGATGACATGTTAATAATATGTAATTTCTATGTATACTGGCCAACTCATCCCTGAGTTTGATATTTTAAAAGTTAAAGATGTAACAACTTAAGGCTTGGTTGTCTCAAAGGTACCCAAACTTGGTATGTCTAAAAGAAACTATGGCTTCTTTTTATTTGTATAAATATACCATGTGTTCATTTAGTCTCCCTCTGGAAAATGCCTATAACAATTCTTTTTATATGCTCAGGATTCCCTTTCAGTTCTTTCCTTCTAACTGTGTGTATTGGTTACTTTCCTATTGCTATAATTTAATACCATGACCAAGTCTACATATAGAAAAAGAGTTTATTTAGTGTTATGGTTCCTGCAAGTTAAGGGTCCATGATAGTGGAGTGCAGGTTGTCAGTAGAAGTAGGAAGAAGAGGGCTTACATTTTCTCCTGTGAGCATCCAGCAGAGACAGAAAACTAGAACTGGCATAGGCTTTAAACTCCCATAACCTGGCCCAATAGCACACTGTCTCCAGCATGGCCATATTTTCTAAACTTACCCAAACAACACCATCAAGTGGTGTCCAAGTATTTAAATGTCTGAGAGTATGAGGGATCTCTCTCTGTCTCTGTCTCTGTCTCTGTCTCTTCTCTGTCTCTGTCTCTGTCTCTGTCTCTCTCTCTCTCTCTCTCTCTCTCTCTCTCTCTCTCTCTCTCCCCTTTCTTTTTTGGCTCTCTTGTTTTCTTTTTCTTTTTATTGGATAATTTTTATTTACATTTCAAATGTTATTCCTTTCCCAGTTTCCTGTCCATAAGTCCCCTATCCCCTCCCCCTCCCCTTCTTCTATAAGGGTGTTCCCCTCCCCATCCACCCCCTTCCCCCCGACATTCCCTTACACTTGGGGTCCAACATTGGCAGGACCAAGGGTTTCTCCTTCCTTTGGTGTCCAACAAGGCCATCCTCTGCTATATATGCAGCTGGAACCATAGGTCTGTCCATGTGTACTCTTTGGGTAGTGATTAAGTCCCTTGGAGCTCTGGTTGGTTGGCATTGTTGTTCTTACGGGGTTGCAAGCCTCTTCAACTCTTTCAGTCCTTTCTCTAAATTCCTCCAATGGGTGTCCCATTCTCAGTTCAGTTGTTTGCTGCTAACATTCACCTCTGTATTTGACATGCTCTGGATGTGTCTCTCAGGAGAGATCTATATCCAATTCCTGTCAGCATGCCGTTCTTAGCTTCATCAATCTTATCTAGTTTTGGTGGCTGTATATAAATGGGCCACATGTGGGGCAGGCTCTGAATGGCTGTTCCTTTAGTCTCTGCTCCAAACTTTGCCTCCATATCCCCTCCCATGAATATTTTTGTTTTCCCTTTTGAGAAGGAGTGAAGCATCTGTACTTTGGTCATCCTTCTTCTTGAGCTTCATGTGGTCTGTGGATTGTATCTTGGATAATTCAAGCTTTTGGGCTAATATACACTTATCAGTGAATGCATACCATGTGTGTTTTCCTGTGATTGGGTTACCTCCCTGACATTTTCTAGTGCAATCCATATTCCAATGCCTGTGTGTGTGTGCACTTGTGTTTGTGTGTGCATGTGTGCATGTGCGCCTGTGTGTGTACTGTGTATAATAATTCAAATTGCTTTTAGTTTTACTTCAAAAATCTCTATAGTCTTTCACAACCACAACACTTTTTAGAAGTCCCAAGATCATTATCTCTTCTCAGACTTCAGGCAATGTCTTAATTTTAGCCCCCTATAAAATCTAAAAGCAAATTATATACTTCAAACACATAATGATATGATGCATTATATTCCAAAAGGGAGGAATGGGGGTCATAGTGAAGAAATCCTTGACAAAAACAAGACTGAATTTCAGCAGGATGAACATCAAGTACCATAGCTTCTTGTCTCATGTCAAAGGGCTTAGATTGCTCGAGCTTTGCAATGGATTCTCAGTACCTCTTGCTTTCTAGGGGCTTTTATTCAGGGATTCTTGCTATTCACACTTCCCCTCCTGAGCCACATTACTACCACATTTGATTGTAGTTGCTTTTCAGGAGCAGAAATGCCTTACCCTTTCTTTCACAAGTTGGAAGATAGTTGAGTGGGCACATGCCCTGAGGGCACCCTTCCCTTTATTCCAGTGTAGATCAGCAATCAAATCAATATTAGGTTTTTTTGACATTGCCTCCACTAAGGTACTTTAAACTTTATTCTCAGACAATTTCTTAGGACATGATCTGAAAGCAGCCAGATTTTTGTTGTTGTTGTTGTTGTTTATTTGTTCTGCCAAAATATCATAGGAACAATCTGTAGGCTAGCTACTAATAGTTTTCCTCACTGAAAACTGCCTTCTAAACTCCTCTGAGGATGGACCTCTCAAAGATTAAAGTTACAAAGTCTACATTGTTCAAAAAAAAAAAAACCAAACAACAACAAAAAACCCAAAAAACAAAACAAAATAAATTGTCAATTCCATTCTGACAATAGACCTCTCTCCGCTTCCAACTTCTGTACTGGTCATTTTTCTATTGTTATAAAACACCACAACCTTGGCAGTGTACGAAAGATGAGTTCACTGAGTTTACAGTTCTAGAGGGTTAGAATAATCCAGGAGGGTGGAACAAAGACGTGGCAACAGAGCAGCAAGCTGAGGGCTACCATCTTGACCCCTAAGCAACAGACAGAGTCTCAACTAGGAATGGCATGTTTTTTAAACTCGCAAAGCCTGTCCTATGGACTTCAATTTGGCCTTTGATGACCATTCGTTTTATCAATTTTTCACCTCCTTGCCTACTATGCTCATGGTATTATTCTCTTGTAATCTTGGTTTATAATTAGTTTATGATTTTAACAGACTGTAGCAACTTAGTTATTCTTTTTTGATGTCTCAAATTATAATCCCACCATGACAGCAGACCAAGTATACATTTTAGAGTAATTTGTAATGAAGCAGTCTGCGTCAAATATTGACAGAGAAATGAATACTCAGAAGTATAAGTACAATGAAATAATGGATAAATTTATCAGTATAAGAATAATATTTCCTCAAAAATATCTAATTGCTAGCAGTAAATAAGTAGATAATAGTTTGTAAGAGAGAGCATAGTCAATGAAATCTAAAAACTGGAGATGTTTAGATTATACTTACTATGATTATTAAAATTTTATACAATATATTTTGATTATACTATTTCTCATTTCCAATGCCTCCCAGGTCTTCCCCAACTCATGTTCTCTTTCCTCAACAAATGTTCTCTTCCTTCCTCTTAAAATAAAACTAGAAAAACAAATTCATAAGTTAAACAAACCACAATAAAATTCAAACAAACTAACAACATGGGCAGCATTTTATATTGGCCAATTCCTCTTGGACATGGAATGTAGCTGTATTCTTCCTCCACTGAGAAGACTGTTTTCCTTTGCCATTAGGTACCAGTTATAAATAGCTTCTTGATTAGACGTCAGACTTTGCGCCTACTACCTCTTCTCTGGGCTGGGATTTTATCTGTTAAGACTAGAGTGACCAGCCCAAATTGGGATTCATCCCATGTGCAGGCCCAAAACCTTGACACTATTAATGTTGCATGTTGTGCTTACAGACAAGAGCCTAGCATGGCTGTCCTCTGAGAGGCTCCACCAGCACCTGACTGAGATAGATACAGATACAGTCGACCATTGGACCAAGCCCGGGGACCCCTATTGATGAGTTAGGGGAAAGACTGAAGGAGCTAAAGGGGATTGTAACCGCATAGGAAGAACAACAGCGTCAACTAACCCAGAGCCCTCAGAGCGCCAAAAGACTAAGCTACCAACCAACGGGAATTCATGGACTTGTCTGTGGCCCCCAGCACATACCTTGCAGAGCATTGTATGACCTCAGTAGGAGAGGATGTGCTTAATCCTATAGAAACTTGATGCCCCAAGAAAGGGGGATGCTTGCAGGGGTGAGGTGGGGGTGAATGAGTTGGTGGGGAAACACCCTTTCAGAAGCTAAGTAGAGTAGGGATAGGGTGAAGAACTCAGGGAGGTTGAACCAGGAAGGGGAACAACATTTTGCATCTAAATAAATAAAATAATGTAATAATAATTATAAAAAAGGCTAGAGTTCTTATCCTAAATTCGTCACTGATTATAAAACTGGGTAACCCTATAAAATCAATTTACTTTATAAAAAGCTTCAGTTTTCTCAACTGTAAAATATAGGCCACAATAGTCTGTACTCTATAAACAGACATAAGAAGTCAGCAGCACAGTCCGCAGTAATCAATAGCAAAGGAAAGAGGGTTGACATGATTGTCATTTTTTCTGTGGGAAACATGGAAAGCGCTGAAGGCCCACTAGCAAACATAGCTGGTATTAACCGAACAACTTAATGTATGAGTCTAAAATCTGTGACATAAGGTGTAAAAGGCAACGGGCCTACTCAATGGATGGTCATGGCAGCAAGTTCACATGTGGTGTTCTCTGTTACCCTGAGCTTGTTTACCCTCTCTATATCCCAGGAAGATTCTCTGCCATTTTTAATGCTGCCTTGTAATATTTCATGTGAAACGCCAAGATGACAACCTTTCCTTCATTTGTTATGCTGGATTCTCTGTTGACTGAATCTGATAACTTTCCTTCTTTCCACTCACTGCAGCATTTTGTGCAAAAGCTTCTCTTCTTTCTGGGATTCTTCTCTGAACTCTTGGTTTCTTTATCACATTTATTTTTAGTCTATTTATACTTTTCTCTTTAAGTGCTTAGAAATAGATTTTACTTATTTTTCTAAATTTCTAATTTGGAATGTAACACTAAAAATCAAAAAGCATCAAATTTTCAATTTTATCTCTTGCACAGCATTCTCTTCTTGATTTGTTTTAAGCCATAGCTGATTGTTTTAGTGTTTTTCCTTTTCTGTTCCATACAGTCTTCATACTTCTGGTGATCTTTGACTGACTGAATGAAGGTATAGATGTCTAGCATTGGCCTTTTTACTTGGTGTGGTGTTTTTCATTCTTAATTGAACTGAACGTGATCAATGATTTTTGAGTCAGGGCAGTTTATCTGTAGATATTTAAATTTAAGGGCAGTTGGAAAACAGCAAAGACCATAAAGATCTTTAAATCTAGTACTGAGTTGAATTTTACTATGGGACCAACATCCATCTGAGGGTTTCTAGTGTTCCTGGAGAATCCTTTCTAAACTATTTTTTTAAATAACTGGAGGATATTTTGTTTGTAGTTAAATACTGGCAGCCTCTACTTTTACAAAGCTTGCAGAGCAGATCTGAATGAGGTCAGCCATTTGACACTGAGACATCCAACCCTCTGCTTTCCATCCTGTTTCTAGTCCCAGACTGTCTCCTTCATAACCACTGATTTTAAGATCAAAGCCTCTGACATAGTCAAGCAGAATAATTGCCATTCATCCCTTCTCAGTCTCTCAATGTGTAATGTGTTTGTGTCCTCCCTTACTGGGCGAGAACCAGCCCCGACAAAACCCTCCTGGATGATGCATTCCAGGAAAATATGAGGAGAAAAACTCTGCTAAGTTTCAGAGAAAGGAAAACTTAAAGTATCCGCTATAAGTTACCGTTGGTCTATAGAGGAAGGCATGTGGTAGGAAAATACCGAATGTGACAGTGTTAGACCATGTCTGGATGTTGTCTCTGTCAAATGGTATGCAAATAAGTATTCTAATTAATATAACTTTCTAAAAGATATTTCTGTTGTACTAATGGACTTCTGTTAACTATGGGTGGTTTGGCTGAATTTTTCTTGTCGAGTTCTCAAATCAAGACTAGACTACAGAGGAACAAGGATGGAGCTCGGTGATAGAGCATGGCCAGAACCCTAGGTTCAGTTACAACTCAGAGGGAGGTAGGGAGGAGAGAGAGACAGAGGAGGAAGGAGGAGAGAGAGAGAGAGAGAGAGAGAGAGAGAGAGAGAGAGAGAGAGAGATTAAAACAACAATAAAGATGTAGGATGTGAGTATTCTGGCTTTGATCTATTACCCTAAGACTATCATGGTTGATTTGGTTGATCTGATTAACTAGGTAGATCTGACCCTTTTTCCTTTATGATTTCATGTGTGTCCTTCCCGAAGCTGTAAACTTTTGTTAGAGAAAGATGACCTTCTTCAAAGGATGAAGAGCAGTTTTCAAGTCAAGGGAACATGGATTGTTGTGGGTTTTTTTTTTTTTCGCTAGAATCTTCAAATAGGTTCTCAAGAGATAGATATGTGCTGCTTTATAAATTCTCCCCGTGACTACTATTTAATTTGCAATCCTGAAGCCTAATCACCTGAGATATAAAATATAGTCAATATAGAGTGAGGAAGCAGAGGTAAATTTTGTTGAAGCTTTACAATGGAGGATTAGGAAGATCATTTTTGGAAATGAGACCATTTTTGTGGCTACAGTGCACCCTCATGCCATCATTAGCCATGTGACTCATGCCAAACCTTTGCATTTTTTATTGCAGTTATGTGAAGAATGAGAACAATAAACTTACTTGTAATCATTTTTTAAATTATCGCTAGAATTCCTCTGTTTACAGTGACTCAGTTCTGTCAAATAGCTGACAGTAAATATCTTCATCCTCTCAAACTGCAAGAGGCCAGAGAGATGCAGTGCCTTTCATAAACATAATAGCCAGCAAGTTTTGTGTATTATTATGGACTATGGAATTCTTAGTGTTTTCGTCTGTTGTCTCAATTAAATCCTTACCTCAAGTCTGTGTGGTAGACATTATTATATTACAGTTGTGGGATATGAAGTTTTTAGAGGGTAAGTAATTTGTCCAAGATGGTTCTATTAAAAAGTATAAATCCCAGGGTCCCAAAACAAGTCTCCTTGGAAAAGATACTTGGTCATGTAGCCTCTTGTACCACTAAAGTCCAAGGAAAAGAGTCTGAATCAGGGTTTAGCATATGCTGAACTACAATTTAGAACCATACAGTAGACGATGACAGAATCCTGAGTTACCTTCAGTTGGACCAAGTTGCTGGCTTTACAAATACACTTCAACTCTGTGGTCATTGTGCTCTTGAACCTATAGTCCTCCTGAGTAAAGGCTCTACCCCGAAGTTGTCAGCTTGCAAACACAGTAGGCACAGATATGCAGCCCATTGTATGCTTATGGACAGGCTGGAAATTCTCTACACGTTTGCATGAGCTACATATGGGCTGGAGAGATGGTACGGACAATAAAGGCTAGACTCACAATCAAAACATCCTCCCCTCCCCAGTCCAAACAAACAAAACAAAGTCATGATGTGTAGGCAAGGGCATAAGTAGCACAGAAAATCTTGGAGTCCAATGGAAACATTCCATTATTTGAGTAATTAACTCCCCAGGGTCAGTCATTAACAGGTTTTGTCATTCTTTTCCTTGGACAGGTCCAGCTGTGAGATACAGCAAGTTCAAGATGTCAGAGGCAAAGCCACCTCCCCTGCTGGGACAACACACACGGCACATCCTGAAGGAGGTCCTTAGATATGATGAGGGGGTCATTGGAGAGCTACTCTGCTCTGGTGTAATAGAGCAACATGAAACCGAGTGACAGAGAAGAATGCGTCAGAAAACTTCACCTGGCCAGCCCAGACAGTGAGTGCTCTGTGCGTGCCTTTCCCCAGTCTTGATCCCACTACAAAGCGTGGTGAGGAGAACTGCAGATTACTTGCCTGGCATCTCTGGGGTAACTTTAGAATTAAAGTCTAATGCCCATTTAGAAGCTTACTGTTTTGAATTCCCCCCGCCCCAGAATATAATTTGTTGATTTGTGGACTTTGATTAATTCTAATTTTTTCATCCAAAAGAAGTGATAACTGTTTGGTGATGGTATGTTGTTCTGATTTAATTCCTCCACAATGTATACATGTATGGAAACATCAAATTATAAATTGTAGTTTTGATTAATCAGTTGAAAAATAAAACAAAATATAAAAATACTTTTTTCTGGAAAAAGGCCTCTTTATTCTAATTGCCTTAATGTCTAAAATGTTTGCCTGTCCCCACCCACACAAGCCTGAAAAAGAGCAGAACTCTTGACATTTTCCCCTTGTACATAAAGTTCCCATTTAAATCTTTGTTAGGAAGTAAAAGCAACAAGCAGAATGACAGTCTCTGTGATTGATTTTAAACAGTATAACTTAATTTCATGTCCATGGAACCTTTGTTAGTCTGTAATTTAAACCATCGACTTTGCTGATGTCTGCAGTAAAGCTGGGCTCAGTCTGTCCATAAAGAGTAAATATTTGCTTTGCGTTGTTTTCCCTGGTGATACTGTGCAGTATGGTGAAATAGCAGCTTCTACCTATTCATTTGAGACATGAGCGTTTGTGTATATGAAAAAGTATAGCGGTTCTTCTCTTGCTACCTTATGTCTTGAGACATAGCCAAATGCAACACACTTTAAATAAATGTGAGGTGATTGCTCACGTGTAAAGTGTAAAGAATACCAAATGGGGAAATAATAGGAAATATTTCTTTGTAACTTGAAGATTATGGGAGACAGTATTAAGTCTTTGTAGTTTGACTTGTCAGTGAGAATCCAAGTGACTACGGATACAAAAAAACTTTCTCAAAGATAAAAAGCAATCAGGTTATCTATTTTAGAATGAATTACCACAAAGGACTGCATAGGTCAGGGCATCGGGTACCACTTGGTCAGTGTTCTCCACTCATGGCCCATAGGCACACATACTAGGAAGCAAGGCCATTGTATATTGGTAGTAATTGAAAGCCAAGCTGCAAGCATTCACCTTTCAAACTGATTCAGAACTAGTTTTCTTTTTATTTAGGATGGTTTGAATCACACAGGTTGTAAAGCATGATGTGTCTCTAGAACCAAGGATACCAAGTAAAAAGTGTCTCTAGGACACTTTTCAGAGGAACATATTCTAATTTTTGAGACGTGTCCCAGCCTCAGCTTTGCTGTTCGTCATGTTGTACTCTGACGAACTCCATTATTACTCCAGTGGTTCAATTTTCTCATAAAAGAGTAGGTCCTTCTGCAGGTCCTTTGCCTCAATTCCATATATATATATATATATATATATATATATATATATATATATATATATATGTAATCAAACCAGGTTTTTATATGAATATAGGAAATAGGAATGTATTGCCTGCATATATGTATGCATATCATGTGTATACCTAATGCCTGCAGAGGTCAGAAGATAACATTGGATCCCTAGGAAGTGGAGAATCATTGTGGACTATCATGTGGTTTTGAAACTGAAATTAGATCCTCCACAAGATCAATAAGTACTCCTAACCTCTAAACCATTGTTCTAGCCACAAGCCAGACATTTAAAGAAAATGTCTTTATAATCATATGACTCATATGGAAATCAGAAAGAGGTTGGGTGACAGAATTGATAAAATCACATCTTTAAAAGCCAGATGCATCATTTTCCCCCACTGAAACATAAAATCTTAAAATGCAAATATTCCTTATTGAGCAATAATTCTACATATGTGAATACCCATATTTAGGAGGATTCTGTCATTCATGGGGCCAGAACATACCTCTGAAACTTTCAGGTCAATAAAAACTTAAGTCGTCAAATACAGTAGGGCCACCACTAGAGTATGACTGTGTTTCCAGATTCCCACCTGCACAGCTCAGAATGATCCAGGAGAATTTTGGATTTCTAGTCACCTACCCAACATAAAAAATTACTCCACTGAGTTAAAAAAATCAGGCTGTGCTTCAAGTTCACACTGATTATCAGTCCTGAAAGAAACATTGTGCTTACTAAAATTTTTAGCAATATGCCCCAGATCAAATTATGCTTATAAACAAATGTGCTGTTTTAATTATCAGAGTTGGTTATCTTACACAGTCCCCAAAATAACACACTACTAAGATACCATATGCTCAGGTTCAATTTGTGTCAAGGCCTGCCTTCTGGAAGGTTATATCTGTGGTTGGCCTCAAAGACTCCTTGAAAACTCGTGAGTTAATTGTTATGAAATTGAAAGCATGGCCATAAGCAAATGGACTTATTTTTTCCTCAAATTTTCTACCATAATTTTCTCATTAATCAACATGATTTTTTTTCTGGTAAATAGCTTGAACTGCTGAATGTTCTTTTAGTAGAAATGAAAATGAACATTGATGAGTTTTGTGTGAATACTGTAATTATTTCTTCATTCAGTCTTGTGTCTGAGACAGTTAAGGATATTAGAAATAAAATCATGACTGAAAGAAATGAAGGAGGTATCACATTGGCTGTCTGATATTGTGACCTTACACCAGTATCCTCAGATATTGCTGTGAGAGTTCTTTCATGTGAAGCTTTCACAAGTTCTACTTTTAAATCTTCTTCCAGAAATTTGTACCCATTCATATATCACTTCAATTTGACATTATACTTTTGACTTGTGTCTTACCTTTGGCAAGTTGCCTATTTTAAAATCTGTGTGGGTTGAGGATCTAACTTGGTGGTAGAACACTAGTATAGTGTATGTGAGGCCCCAGGCTTAATTTTCAATTCTGCAAAAACAAATTCTTAAAAGCTGCGTAGATGTGAGTCTTGCCGATCATCTTCTTATTTGGCTTGGAGCTACCTTCATATTCAGGTCCACGTCTCTAATCAAGTGCCCTGAAGAATCTGAGAAGGAATGAGAGTCGCAGGGCACATGAGACTGTTAATACCTTTGGCATCTTGGACCTGCTGGTCCTCAGTAGGAAAAGAGGAGGTAGGTGGGGAAGAGAATATTCTCTACACTCCATCCCCTGTTTTTGCCTATTATTTCTCATGGTTTTCTCCTGTTGTTGATTTATGAATGAAACAGTCTCTGCTGCTACAGTCAACAGTTATAATTGGTGGGTGTCAGACTGTTCTGTTCAGTTCTAGCCTTGGCCTTCACCTCAGTTTTTTCCTGTTCTTAAGCTTCAGGTCACAAGTAATCACTTTAGTCAAGTGGCCTCCAGGAGGATGGATGCTTTGCCCTCTACCTGGCTTTACTCTCTGTCAGACAGGATGAAGGGATCCTCACAATCTTCCAACAGGATACAAAATGCTCCCACACCTCACACCCCTGCCCTATCTCCCTTTCTTTTCCTTTGCAAACCAACCCCATGATGGTGACTATCTGTTGGTTACTTTGGCTCCTTAACACATAGATTGGAGGACTGCTTCCTCAGCAGCATCGAGCTTCCTCAATAGTAAATTCAACCGCAACACATGCAGCAGAAAGGTTGAGAAGAAAGAAAGAAAAACTGCCTCTGATAAATGTTATTTCTACCTCTTTACCTCCCGTGACCCCTAAAGAGAGAAATTAGATTTCAGAATTGTCCCTTGTTAGGAGAGATTTGGCATGCAAGCAGCAATCTCCCTTTTCTTTTCTTCCCTCTTCCCCAGCCCCAGAGCACATTCCCTTATATCCTCCCTCAGCTCCGCCTCCTTAGTCCAGACTGAGTAATCTCAGTTCATAGGTCCACGTCACATGGCCTGATCTTGCGTCATGGTGCGCCTGCACAGCTCTCACAATGGACGTGGCTAGTTTCAGGTGTGTGAGGAAGTCAAGGTGCTAGTCATGAGACTAAGCTACAGTCCCGGTCGCCATCTTGGGACTGCCACCACACCCGCTCCCCACAGTATTTCTGTATTAATTTCCTGCTTGTTCAAGTGAATTCTGCTGTGACTCAGCATTGTCATATTATATTCTATTTGCTTATTATTCAATTACATATAACAGCTGGGAACATTGGATACTTAATATATAGTTAGTTATCCACCCGAGGTGAAATAGGTCAAACTGACCAGAACTAGTTTGCTTGCTACGTTAAGAAAACTGTAGCTTAGAAAGAGTTCAGTGTAACCAGTAGTTTCTGTTAGGCAACCTTAATGGCATTTAGTAATGGAAGACCTTCACCTCCATACTTCAGTCATCTCCACTCTGCCTATTTGGCAAGACATGAAAAAGATGCTCTATATTATCCCCTTTGGTAGATCTCAGGATAAAATTGACAGTAGTAATAGCAGAGCTTGATGGTAGAGTGTATGTAACACAATGGTTTTTGAGAAGGTGTTGGAAGGCTCTCTCAGCATAACTTCCCCATTTATTTTATATTTTTGGCAAGTGGTTCTCTAGAGGGAAGGGTGCAAATTTTTCCCTTATGGGACATTTGATGACATCTGCAGTAATTTTTTTATTTGCCTAAGTGCAGTAGCATGATAGTGAGTAGAAAGGAAGTGGCTTTGCTACTGGCATCTAGTCAGTGGAAGCCAGTAAGACTGATAAGCATTCCAGAAGGCACAATACAGCCCTCACAGCAAGAAATTACTCACCAAAGTGTCATGAGTGCTGATAGGCTATGCAGAATACTGTTTTAAAGTAAGCCAAGACCTGGCGTGGGAGATTCAGTCCCTGACTGGCTGCTTTTGAATTTGTTTGTTGATTGCTCTGTGTGTGTGTGTGTGTGTGTGAGTGTGTGTGTGTGTGTGTGTGTGATAGATTATATATATATATATATATATATATATATATATATATATATATATATGGTAGTAGTAGAGAGGTAGATTTATTACAGTCTTGTGTAAACCACAGAAAAAGCTTACAATATGGAAATTCTTGTTTTCGATTTCATGCACTGTTTCTAAGGTAGAAGACAAAACATTATAGTTAATGGAGTTTCTATGCTTTGATCATTGTTAAGCCCTGTGTTTCTGGAAACCTGATTAGAGGTGGTGAGGGAATGAAGAAAGGACAGATACACATATGTGGAAGACATTGAGCTAACATACCTGTGTGTGCTCTGGTGGAACAGCATCCTAAGACTTCAGCCTATTCATTAAGTACAGCACAGCAGGAGGATTTGGAGAGTCTCAGTACGAGGCCCATGTATTTGAGCAATCTTGTGTTATAAACATGTAATTACACACATTTTCATTTTTTTTGCACTCAGACCAGAGGAAAGTTTAGCTATCCGTCTGAGCCCACTGGGTTTGTATGTGGGAAACTTCAGGCATTTGCTATGGCTGTGTTCTTATCAGCAACATACATTCACTCAGCACTTCATCTGCTCTTGACACGTTTACTCAAGGCTTGATTATCCTCCCACTGTTCACTATATTTACTGATACATAAGGATGTAAATCATATACTTATTAAGGTTAGTCTAAACAGAGATCTTTAACTTGCCCAAGTGTCACTGGATGGGGAAAAAAATCTCTCTTAGCTCCAGAACATTCTGCAGGCTAAAATACTCCTTTGATGAGATCCATTCTAAGACCATTATTTTGATTTCTTCTTTTCTGTTTCTTTCATTCAGGATCAGAATATGGATGTACAAAGACACTATAAATAAGAAGTTAGCAGTACTTTTTATGAATATTTAGCATTCCAGGAATATAAGGAAGTAAAATGTTTCCAAAGCTAACAAAGTGATGTATACTGCACATTTCTCAGTGCTGCCCACCTCTTTGATGGGCTCTGTATAGGTTTTGGAGAAAATCTTGCATATATCGAGTCTGAAGGGATGATTATGAAAGTGCTCAGGTTAAGGGTCACTGATCAGATCACAGCTACAGTCACCCATGGACCAACACATCCACAGGCATGTCAGTCATTGTCCCAAAAATCTACAAATCTGAAAATGATGGGGTCTTCTCTAAAAAGAGTATGACTAAGGGAAAGCCTGAGGACCTGGAAAAGAGGACCAATATCAATATATGTGCAAAACATTAATCAACATCTGTAATTCCACCTAGTTGTTCTGACAAGGTTCAAAGGAATCCCAAAAAATACACCAACTAGTTTCCTATTGGAAAAAAACTGCCCTGCCAAAGGAAATTATATTTCAAAGAATTGAATGGAAAATAAAACACTTAAAGAACATAAGACAGAATTTTAGCTCAGATGATGACTTTTTCTTGGCTTTAACTGTCTACTCTATAGAACTAAGCCAATTACACCTACAAGATAGGCAGCAGGAAGGGCATCTGGGAGCCAGATTTCAGCATAGGTTTGTTGATTTTTCTCCATTATCATGTCATGGCCAGGCTCCCAGGTCCACCCATCCTTGCCTGTAAACTTTTCCACATCCACAGACACCATTTTAACCCATGCCCTTTCTTGTTTCCCCTCCATCCTGGCTTTTGTTTTCTCTGTTCTTTCTTTCAAACCCAGTTCTAAAAGTCACCTATCTTTTAAAAACATTCATTCCAGACCATTCTAATTATACTTGATTATCCCCTTGCTCTGCCTAATAACTACGGTTTATTGATATCAATAGCGTGAACAAAGATTTTGTTTTGTTTGAGTACAGAGCCACATAGAGTCTGTCAGTTGTGTTCTCGCTGTGATTCCTGAGTCATATCAGAAAATCCAAGAGGAGCCTAAGAAGCTGTTACTATGCTTTCAAATGTCTAGAAACTTACCGGCTCATCAGGGTTGAAGATTCAGCCTTATCTGGAAGCATATGTGTTTATACAAGGTCATGGTCGTGTTTCCAGTTAGTCATGGGATAAAGTGACATTAAATGTGAAAGCCTTTGATGCCATCTGCCTTCCCATTGCATTGAAAGTGTCAGTGTCTATTACAGACTTGAGCTATGCTAATACACTGCAGTGATTATGGGACCCCCTGCTCCAGTCAGTTCAAACTACTAAAATGGCTGCAGTGAGTCTCTTGAGCTCAGAGTTCTAGACTACTTAAAATTTTACTCTTCATGCGTTTGTTTTCAGAGATTCTTTTGGAAATTTCTTAAATGTAGTTTTTGAATCCTACCTTTCTTTCTCAGAAGTAGGGAAGGCCAATTTATCTCTCAGATAAAAAAAATCTTCAGTGATGAAGACATATTTCTGGTTTCAGTCAGAAGATCTTGGGGACAGTTGGCTCTATAGGCCTAAACTTTTTCAAGTCGTGGGAAGAAAGAATGTGAAAAGGAAGAGAATTCTGTTGGTCAGTTCCACCCAGACACTGATATGGCTATACCGCCTATATCAAGCCAATTCTTTTCTTTATCCTTTTCATATTCTTCTCCCCAATGTGAATAAAACAAGTTGTTTTGGAAACTGCACTTTCCACATTCACTAGAAAGAAATACAAACCGACACAGGAAAAAAAGGATACAATTCATTTTCCATTTTGAGAACTTGAAAGTGGTAATCAATTGCATCTTGGGAAAAATCTTCCTGTAAGACTAGAAAGACTTCAATATGGACAAAAGTGCAAGTAAAAGAGCACCCTGGGCTAGAGATATGGCTCCAGAAGTACAGTGCATCTGTTTAACTGACCAGCATCCGTGTAAGATTGTTTGTGCATCTGTAACCCCAGAGGTGCCATGAGAAGCAATCACTGGCAATCTCGGGAGCTCATTGTCCAGCTCTTCCAGCCAATCAGTGAGATTCATTACAGGGGGAGACTGTGTCTCAGAATTCAAAGTGAAAAATGATTGAGGAAGATATCCAATATTGATCTCTGTATACTTGTGTGCACATACACATACCAATGTGTCCCCCCCCCACAGAGAGAGAGAGAATGAATGAATGAATGAATGAATAAATGAATGGAGGTGGGGCAAGAAGAAGAGTCAGTAAAGTTTACTGACTACTTAAACAATTTTTCTCTACAGCCACTGGATGATACATCTATGCCATTCATGCTGATCCTGTCTTCCAAGGAGGGAGACCTGGGCAGCTTCTAAAACAATCTGTCTTATTTTTCTTACTGGAAGTGATCAAAAAGCTAGGCTACGTGTAGCTATGCCTTTGTCTGTTGTTGACTATAATGTGACCAAGAGACACAAAATCTTCAGGATAAGACCAGCTGAGTACAGTATACAAAAAATGGGGAGAATTTGAGTTTTGACAGGTTTTTGCCAATCCTTTGGTGCTGGAATCTTATTTTTCTCAGTTTAATCTAATAATAAGCATGCGCTCACGTGTTTCAACCACTTTGAGTTTTGACTAGTCTTGTTGCCATTGCTGCTTCCAGCCACAGTACAGGGCAAAACAGTTTCCTGCTTTTCCAGATTATCTCAGCCAATCATAAGAACTCTGTATGGCCTACCTGGCCATCATTTTCACTTCTTAGGTAGCCTTGTTGAGAATTAGATTGTTTAGGTAACTTTGCACAAATGTTTCGAAGTTGTCAGTTGTTCTAGAGAAGTCTGACTCCAGACCCCAAATTTTAAACACAATACATGACTTAAAAATGTGTATGTATTTACTTACTCAGCCTTCCATATCAAGAGCTTTCACACACTGAGCCATCTCCACATCCCCTTGGAGGATGACTCTGAAGCTCATACTCAGTCAACTTAGCCTATGAAAAGAAAAGAGGGGCCATATTAGAAATGCACAAGACTAGATATTTTGAGGTTTATAAGAAGTCATTTGTAACACATTAAAGAAAGGGTGATCATGTGTTTTCACCAAGTTAAAGAAACAACTAAAATGCCATGGCCAGCCATGACTTTTAGAAGTCTATTCCTTTCCTTCTAGAATGAGGGTATATTTTAGATGGAAGGGTGGAATCGGGGAAAGTACAATTGGTAGGTAGATGGTAAATTTCATTGGCATGGGCTAATGTGGCTGTGTAAATATGTCTCTGTGTGTCTCTAATGGTCTCTGCCTATGTATCTGCTATTTTGGATGGGTCTGCATAAAACACAGTGATGACAGGATCCTAGGATGAGCCTTTTCTTTTCTTCTCTTCTCTTCTCTTCTCTTCTCTTCTCTTCTCTTCTCTTCTCTTCTCTTCTCTTCTCTTCTCTTCTCTTCTCTTCTCTTCTCTTCTCTTCTCTTCTCTGTCCTGTCCTGTCCTGTCCTGTCCTGTCCTTCCCTTCCCTTCCCTTCCCTTCCCCTTCCTTCCCTTCCTTCCTTCCTTCCTTCCCTTCCTTCCCTTTCCTTTTCCTTTCCTTTCCTTTCCTTTTCTTTTTTCCTTTTTCCTTTCCTTTTCCCTTCCCTCTCCCCCGCCTCTTCCCTTCCTTTCCCTTCTTTTTTCCTTCCTGTCTGTCTGTCTCTCTGTCTGTCTGTCTTTTTTTGTCTTTTAAAGTATTTATTCCTCCCAACCGGAAGGTGGGCATCACAGGTGGATAAACACAGAACACTGCGTGTAGCAAAACTCAAAGAACAACGGTGCAGGTAAGTGAGTCCAGAACTTAATCGAAGGTAGAACCGTTCCAGCCCACGTTGGCTACGTTCATGTCATAATAGTTGATATAGACCCTGTCTGGGCTGATGTGCAGGCAATCGGACAGCTGTAGTTGCAGTTATGGGCGCCACAGATCTTAGTCATGAGCTGGTCCAGGACCATGTGCACTGAGATATACTGTGCCAACTTGCGGGTGGCCTGCGCCAGCTGCTGGGTGAACTCGGGGAGAAACCCCTATGGCACGGCACGGAGGCGCGCGGAACATTGGTGTTCATGATGAACATAGGCATGGGGGTGGAGAGACTGAGAGCCATTTCTTTTCTTAACAATATATTTTGCCAGATTTTGTAAAAGCCTTTCTCTCCTTCAATGTATACATGGACCCTCTACTTTGACTTCCTTTTTCCTTAGGGGCCAGGCAAATATCAAAATAAAATGGAAATTGTGATTTATATAGGTCCCTTGAAGGATCTTTTGCATAGTTATTCTAACCTTACTGAAACATGGCTGCCTTCGAAGGTACTCTTCAGATGAACAGCTTCTCCTAAAATGTGTGAGGTGAAAACATCAAGTGACCTTTTCCACTCAGTACAATGAATAATGGAGGTAGCGTTCCGCGTTACACCCTAATGTCTGTGTCTATTTGTTTACTGAAATTTATATGTGAATTCATGCTTCAATATTTCCCCCAAATAATTACCAACTGTTCGATTTTAAGTGCACATTGAACGTGCCTGTGATGGCTGGGCTATGGCTGTCCTTTTGCCGATGACTCAAACTATTTCATTTCTGCTATTGAAAGTTTTAGTTTGAAGTCTAGCTGAGCCATTCTCTTCCCCATTATATTATGATATGTATATATTTTAGTAAGATTTACAGTAGTAGATTTTGACGTGTTTTTTCAAACCTCTTTATTATTATTTCTCTCTCCAAACATTCTTACTTCTAACATACCTTCCAATTTTCTTCCTCATTTAATCTTTCTTTCCTAATTTAACATTTGTCCCTTTATAACACTGTGTTCTATTTCCCGTTGCATGGAAGATGCCCTTCTCCTTTTTGTTATAATATATGTTTTATATGTATATTACATATACATAAAAATATGTGTGACTATAGACATATATACACATATGTATACACACATCACACACAGAGAGACACACACATATACACATATATTCCTAAAAGCTAACATCTACATATAAGAGAAAACATTCAAGGTTTATCTTTCCAGGTACAGATTACCTCACTCAGAGTGTTTTTTTCTTGCTTCATCCATTTACCTATGCATTTCATAATTTTATTTTTCATAACAGCTGAATGTTCCTTCATGTAAATGTACATGTTCATTATCCATTCATCATTTGATGGACATCTAGACTGTTTTTATTGTCTAGCTATTATGATTAGAGCAGAAGTCATTGTAGTAAGCTTTAGAATCCTTTGGGTACACGTTCAAGAATGGATCTTGCTGGATCTCATAGCAGATCTATTTTAGCTTCTTGGAACATCCACATTGAGTGTACCAGTTTGCACTCGCACTAGCAATGAAAAATGTCCCCTATTCTCTATATACTCACCAGTTTGTACTGTGATTTGTTTTGCTGATTGTGGTCATTCTGACTGAGGTCAGATAAAACCTCAAAGTCACTTTAATTTTCATTTCACTGACATTTAAGAATGGTGAAATTAAAAATAAAAACTGTTTCTCAGCCAGTTTGCTTCATCTTTTGAGAATTGTTTAGTTTTATATCCTATTTGTAATTGGACTGTCTTCTTGATGTTCAGGACTATTTTAGGTTGTAGACCAGCTCTGTGAGATGGAATTATATTCTCTGAATGAGGTTGTGGGCCTTAGGAGAGAGCCCAGTACTGGTTTTCTGCTAAGTGAACATAGCAATAAAGACTTCTAAGATGTATTGCTCTGCCACAGATTGTTTCATCACTTGACCATCATCAGAGAAGGTTTTTCTGGCAGTAGAATTAGTAATTTCTTGCAGTAGAACAGTAATTAGCACAAAGACTGACTACTGAACAATGTGTAGAGAGTAAAAAACCTTTGGAACATTCAGCCATAAATGTGATATCTTTACTCTATCTCTTTCCACAAGACTCAGGATCCCATGT
This sequence comes from Rattus rattus, assembly GCF_011064425.1. Lineage (NCBI taxonomy): Eukaryota > Metazoa > Chordata > Mammalia > Rodentia > Muridae > Rattus > Rattus rattus. The sequence goes on along the minus strand of NC_046167.1, from coordinate 35,618,807 downwards.
GGAAGAGGAGGTGAGTAGATTATAAGAACCACAGGTGGTGGACAAGTCCAGGTAAATACTATGTTCCAAATGCAACATTGTCAATATACATGAACTCACAGAGACTGTGGCAACATGTAAGAGTTTAAAGAAAACAAAATCTGCATGGGGCTGAGGGGAGGTATAGACATAACTCTCCACCACTATCTGAGGAGTTGATTTGCATGTTATAGGTCCTAAAATAGAGAGTCAGTTTTATCTAGTGATGAGATCGTTGGGATATTGACCATCTGCTAGGGCAGACTTCATTCTAAAGATTAGTTGAACATCACAAACTGAATTTGAGAGGAAAAGAAGAAGGAAACTCAAATTTTATGGTGAGGGGTAAGAGACTGAAAGGATGTTTATGAAAGAAGTTCAGAAAGAGGGTAAATGAGTTTAAAAAGTTACATGGATTTCTCAAAGAATTGTTCAAATATTGTTGAAAATTATAGTATCTTGAACTAAATTCACCCAATGAAATGCATACAGTGAAAACTTTAAGACAGTGAACAAAGAAATAAAGACATTGGAAGATGAAAAGATCTCCCGTGGTCATGGATTGGTAGTATTCAAACTGTGAAAATGACTGTCCTACTAAAAGCAATCTGGAAATCTAGTTTAAAACAGTTCTTCAGGAAAACTGAAAAAATAATGTTGCTAAATTTTATATGGAAACAAAAAAGATCCAAGATAGGCAAAAGAATCCTGAACAATAAAAACAAACAAACAAACAAACAAACAAACCAGAAAACCCCAAAACTCAAAATGCTAGATTTCACAAAAAACTAGGTATCACCATCCTAGAGTTCAGATTTTACAACAGTAATAAAATACAATAGTAATAAAACCAGAACAACACTGACATAAAAGCAGACCATTTATCAAATAAATAGAATCGAGGACCTGTCTTTAGACAGAGAACAATGACATACATTAGTGAAAAGATAGCATCCTCAACATAATTTCTTGGTCAAACTGGGTTAGCTACACATAAAAGAATGAAACTGGATCCTTATCACCCACCCCAGCAAAGTACAACTCCAAATGGTTTAAGGAATGAACTCGACATAAGAACTTACACCCTGATCTGACAAAAGTAACTTAGGGAAGGGTTTATTTTGGCTCCATTTCCAGGGGATCTTCTATCCTGGCTGGAAAAGCATGACAAGAGGAGCAGAAAGGCAGCTGGTCTGGTCACATTACACTTAATAGGAGTCAGACAGCAGTGAGTATTTGTGCCAGCTCACAATCACCTTCATATAAAGCCCAGGATTCCAGCCATTGGATGGTATCCATTGCATTTCTGCTATAGCTCCATCTCAACTAATCTAATCTAAAATTGCCTTTCAGAAACCTTGTCTCCAAAGTAACTCTATATCCTGTCAAGTAGACAATCAATAAAATCACTCAAAAGCCATATTCTATGTGCTCCCAGTCTCTTTCAACATCCAATCTTGAAAAAATACCTCATTTCCTTTCATTTCAGATGAACTCTATTTCTATTTCTTTCTCTCCTCGTCTTCCTTTCTTCTCTTTCTGTTTCTTTCTCTTTTCTATTTCCTCTATTCTCTTTTCCCCTGACTCCTCCTTTCTTTTCCACATTTTCCTCTTTTTTATTCTCCTCATTATCCATTCAATTGATACAAGATAAGGATCAGGGTGGGATGTCAACTTCCTATAGCCTTTATTTTAACTTTTACTTACCCTTTCTTATGGAATTCTATTTTTGTTTTACACACATTGTTGTTTTTAAGTACCACTTTTTATTCTTTTAAAATATTTTCTTTCTAATGATTTCTCTGTCTTCTGTTGTCATTTCTGTAGTGTTTATTTTCACCATACTGTAGATTTTCTCCCAGTATACTATAATCCCTGGTAGTGTAGCAGTGGTGACCTGTGTAGTACTCCTTTATATGCAGGGATGATTGTTCTGTGTACCTCACTTTAGAGAGTACATGGTAGAAATTATTTATTATAGAAGGCTTTAGTTTATATATCCTGGGGAAACTTGTTCTTGGACACAAGTGTCTTCCTTAGATGCCCTATTTTTTCCTGTGATAGTCTAGTTCATTTGTTTAAAGAGAAAAAGAATGAACAGAAGGTAGACAACATCTGGAACTCATTCCATGCAGATGTGTGTGAAAAATGTAGTGGTCAACTGTTACTACAGAATTTACAGACTGCTGTTCTCTCCAGAGCAGTTCAATACCATTCACAAGGTCATACAAACCACCACTTTATAAAAATAGTTGAGAATGAAGCTTTAACACTTTTAGATTAACAGGAACTGTACTCTGTTACAACAACATTACCAGTACTGAATATTTCCCACATGTTGATGACTCCAATTTTATCTTGTTTATCCTTATTGTTTTTAAATTTAATTGATATAACTTTAAAATAATTTATAAGATAAATAGAATTCTTAAAGATATATGAACTTAGAATAGTATAATTAGTTTTGTGTGCTAACTAGATCATTAAATCTAATTTAATAATTATTAAATTATTTGTGGGCATTTTGTTCTTATGTACATTTCTCATCTGTGTTATAATTGCATGCTTTGTATGGGTAATAAATGACTTCCAATGACCAGTGGCTGCAGCAGAATTTCTTTCATAATGAATGTCCCTCAATTCTTTGTTCCTTGGAAGGTATGAAGAATTGCTACTGATCCAAGTTGCACAGATTTATATCACATCAATGAGGGATATAAAATCAAGATTCCAAAGAATAATAAAATAATTTCTTTTTTGTTTCTTCCACACTTCATCCTACAGTATGAGACTTTTAACTTCCTGTAAAATATCTTTCCTGCTAGTGTTCCCACTTTATTAAAGACAGTGACATGATCTCCCTTGTTCCCAGGAAAGTGGAAGAACCCATAATTTACTTCTTCTCTTGAGTCTTCATCCAAAGAATTGGCTGCTTTGAGCTATAATCTAATACCTAATACTGCTGTGGCCTGTGGCCTATAGCTCTGTTATATTCTCTACAATTCTTTAATTGCTATAGCCACTTACATTTCAATATGGAACATAAGAATCTCTCTCTCTCTCTCTCTCTCTCTCTCTCTCTCTCTTTCTCGTTTATTTTGTCACATAAATAAAAGTTCACTGGTTTATAGAGATTTTAGGGAAATATCTTACGCTGAACTCATTGCATCCTTTCATGATTCATTTATGAGATGTGGAATAATAGAATGTTTGAAGGAAAGCAATTCCATTACATGTAGCTCCTCTAGTGTTGCTTTGGTTGGGTGCTATAGGAGTCCCTGATATAAAAAGACAATCGTGGGATCCCTTCTTAATGTGGTGGTTGCAGTCCAAGTAAAGAAGCAAACTGCAAGATAATCCTGGCTCTCACTTCTAGGTCTTGCGTACAGTAGAACTCTTCCTTGTGTGAAGTTGACACTGGCCTCTACAGTACTGGGTGGCACTAGGAAGAGTCCAGATGGAGTTCCATTGATAGAAGGATAGTGAATTTGTCACTTCCTTTTCAGGGAATGTAGACTACAGAAGACGCAGTATAACAAACCTAATGATAGGACCTAGAACGTGACCTAATCTAAGGTAACATTCAGAACTATAATGGTGGAGATGCACACACACAATCACAGCAAAATGATGAGTGTTTGCGTTTGTGAGTAAATCAATAGTCGTGCTAACTGTTGTCCAAACTGCCCCAAATTGCCTTTTTTACACCTTGGCTTGCCTCCTAGTTTCCTTTTAGACAATATTAGAAAATGCCTATGTTGTAGAGAAGGAAATACACTACACTAGATCTTGTTCAAAGAGACACAGTTCCTTGTACACACCAGATGCCGAAAGATGGTTTAGTGTACTCAAAATTATTATCCTGAAATATTTCTTAGAGTAATCAGGTACCAGTGGTTTAAGATTTTAGGTAACTGTGTCTATACCTATGTGTTAATCTAGTGAAGAAAGTCTTTTGATTGCTGAGGACAGTGGTTCACATCTATAATAACAGCAGTTAGGATGCTGAGGCAGAAGGATTGCCACATGGTTATGGCTCACCAGGTAAGTTCCAGGCTTAGCTTAGCGTTCAGTAGAACAGTTTTAAGCACCAGCAAAAACAAAATCAGCTACCCCAGGCGAACAAAAAGAAAAGGCATGTTCACATGTTCATTCACTTTTCTTCTTCTAAAGACTTCATGCTGCCTTGTCTTTGGCTCCGACAGCAGAGTACTGAGGGTGTGAGAGAGAACCATTGCCATAATTCTTTCTCTCATTTTCTTCTTCAAATATCCTTCTTGACTAAAGGAAGAACAAACCGCAAGACAGGAAGAACTCAGTGTTCCTGACAGGACTTTGTATTCCTTCTAAATGACACAGGCTTGTTAATTAGGGGTCTGTCCAGCTGAGGAGTAGCACAAGAGGAAAACCCTTCTAGGGTGTGTTTGGAATAAGAAGAGTCACAGAAGCCCAGATGCTGTTTACTGCTAAGCATTCAAGGATCTCTGGTTTGCAGTTAATGGTAGCAGGATTTACTACGGACTTTCAGAGTCTCAATTTGCCCATCAGTAGCACTACATAGAAGCTGATAATATGGGCTCTGGAGTTTAGTAGTCAGATTTTCATTTTCATACATATTTTGTGCAAAGTTATAAATGTTTCTTAACCTCTCTTCAGATGTTTTGCAATATAAAGATAACTGTCAATGGCAAAGTAATGTGGTTACAGTTTAGTGAGACAAGACATGCTACATGTTTAATACAAAGTGTGGGCCTATTCAATGTTAGCTGTGCCATCACTGAAACTGGGCTTCTAAATTTAAGTGTGTTTTTTGTAGGATTGATTTTTCCTATTTTAATGTTGAAGCTGCAAGCCATTTCAAAGGATACACACTTCATTTTCCAATAAATGCAGCTTATTCTTTACACACAAACACATACACAAACACACACACACACACACAGAGAGAGAGAGAGAGAGAGAACAGACAGAGTTTTTCTACACTCTTCAGAAAGTATTCCACTAAACTGGCACCAAGATATAGTCCTCAAAGTCACTTGCCATCAATTTAAATAACAGACATGGTCTGCAATGTCAAGTTTGTTCTAGAAAGAAGAATTTTATGATTGTTGCTCATAAAATCAAACTGGACTTTCACATTCTCTATTATAATCCAAGTGAAAAAGAAACCCGACTGTAAAGGAATCCCCACCCCGTGTAAGATTCATATTCAGCTGTCCCGACATTTGTTACTCTTACTTGGTCAGACTCATTGCAAGGTGTTTATACTTGACAAACTCACTGGAAAAATTTCCAAGCCAGCAACAAGAGACTTTTACCTGCCTGGCGCTTGTTAGTTGCTGGTGTTTCAGTAAAATGACTTAAGAATCGCTAATTCTGTCTGTCTGACTGTCTCCCTTCCAGGGTTTGCATTAACATTATTAACTCTTTGTTATTTATAATTTAAAATTACTTTCTAGGCTTTTAAACTCATCAATGCGGTTTGTATTTTTTATTTTTTTTCATGACCTTTAAACAAGGAAAAATATACTCCAGGTGTCTGGAGAGAAGAATGAGGGATCGGCTTGTGACTATGCTCATGAACTTGCTTTAGTGTTATCACGAGGTTGGAAAATACTATTTGGTTGGGCTGAATCCTCATATGTTAAGACTTAGCATCCTTCCCTGCAGTGATGATGAAGGTTGGGACTTTGTGAAAAGAATTTTCCTTTAATTTTGTTTTCCTTTTTCAAGCAGAGGTCATGTTAGGTGACCTGTTGAGACTACAAAAGACTACAGCAATTTGGAACACAGTGAACAACAATGACTACCTCTTGCTTGGTGGAAGTAGGTAGGAGAGTAAGAACTTTCTGAGGGAAGGAAAGAGGGAAGTAGAAGAATGTTCTTGCATCACTGACTGAGTGATAGGCAAAAAGACTGAGAGCCAGGGAAGAGCAGACAACTCTTTTTGCTTGAGGTTGTTTGTTTGGTGATATTAACTCTTTTATTTTTTTTCTGCCCAGAAGAAAACTTCCATCTGCTGTAATGAGAACACAGGCCACTCAGAAGACAGGTTGTCTGGCCTCTCTGAACCTCATTATTAAATGAATAATGAGTATTTCTCATTATTAAATAAAATAGTTATTTGGCATATAAATTAAATGAAAATTGAACATCAAATGCCTTGTTCATGGTAAGACACTTGTAGTGGGACTACTCTTAACTATGGTAACCAGGTGGCAGTTGAAATGTCTTGATAGTGTCGAGGATGGCAGCAATGACAGCTAAGAGTTCTATAGGAGGCCTTGGCTAACCACTGGTGCAATAGCAGATATATTGGGTTTGAACAAACCAAACACTTGTGAGCGTCATCTCTCTACTAACTCTTCAAAGGTATATTTTGTTTTTATTATATGTGGATGCCTTTAAAAGAATAAAAATAAGAAAAACACATATGTGCCCCATTTATGAGCTTGGCTTCACCCGAGTTCAGAAATCTAGCAATGACAATTACCCATGAACCCCACTGAGAGGTGAGCATAGGCAACTTCCTTTTTGGAAACTTCTGCCTTTCCCTGGATCCCATGCCAGAGAGACCAGGTGGTTTCTATGGCATTGGATCAGGCTTAGATTAGATCTCAGTTCTCAAAAGAATAGGTACCATTTCCTCTTACCAGTTCCCCATAGACAGTCTTTATGCTGTGATTGGCTTTCTCCCAAAGTGACTCATCAAATGGGAGTTTGTACTTCTGCTGACCCCTGATGTCTTCCTGAGAAGGGGTGAGACCTGCTGGAAGGAACGGCAATCATTATATCATTCCTATGCTGAGGCCACATAAACACTTCCCTTCATTAACGACTGGGCTCCCAAGGCCAGGGCGACTTGTCTTGGTGTGGTCTTCCTAGACCAAGGGTGTGGGTGAGGATTTAGGCAAGTGCTGTTATTAGGAACATTTAAATATCAGTTTCTCACTTTTTCCTTGCTGTATCAGAATCTCAGTGCTCTTCTAAAAAATATTTTTAATTTTTCTTTATAAAATGTTTTATAGAAGTAGAAGAAGAAAGCACTCTTAACAGTGTATGATCTGAAATGTGTCAGGTTTTTCCTTTGCTGTGGAGGCCTAAGTCATGAAGATGATTCTCAGAGAACATGATAGTCATGTCTTTTACAGAGTGAAAAGCAGAACTAGAGAGATGGCTTGGTTGGAAAACAACTGGCATACGGGCATGAAAACCTGGCTTTAGCTTCCCCAGCAGCTACATGAAAACTAGGTACATATCTGTAACAGCAGCACTGGGTTCACAGAAGAGAGAAATCCTTGCTGTTCACTGACTTGCCAATAGAGCTGACTGAGCTCAGAGTTCAGAGACTATCTCAAAAGGAAGAAGCAAGACTGATGAAGCCATCTGATATTGACCTCTTGGTCCCACACAGTTGTACACATGTACATACATATAAGCTCATCCAGAGGCAATGTAATATGAACATAAAGCCAATGTATTACATTACAGATAGGTGAACATTTAAATTTCTGAACCTCATAGTGGAGCACAGCCACAGTAAATTCTTAGATACTGTTTTAGACAAGGCTTATTTAGGGCTCTGTACCATACTGGTATACAGAGGGCATCCCACCATGGACCTAGGCTTGTTTCACCAGAGAACTTCAGATTTATTGACACTTTTGAGCCACTCCATGGAAAATTTGGATGCCAACCAGAGAAATAAGTATTCATTCTCAAAATAGGATTCATGGTCAAAGTAGTCAGTCAGGTTGGTACCTACAATTCTAAACCCATGGCATCGCCTAAATTTTAACTCATGCATGAGTCCCATACTAGATGTTTAAAAACATGAAAATGGAACTATTTGGACAGAGAAATTGGATAAGCAGGAGTGGAAGGACAACAGGAGAGAGTAAGGGAGGTAATTAAGATAAAATTGTATCATATACATATCCCAATGAGAGTCGTTATATAATTAGTATTAAATTGCACTAATAAAATTTATTTTTAAGAAAAAAAGGTAGAAAGTTCTAAGTCATTGGGAAGTACCTTGAGAGTTGAGGAGAAATTAGGAAAGTAAAAAGTAACCAGTGGCATGGGGTGAACTCGAGAGGCCCCCAAAATGCTCAATAATGGAGAAAACTCTAATTAGACTATAATTGTTTGAATTGTTGTCTAAATAAAGTGGGAAGTTATCAGGGCAAATATAGCATCTATGTGGTCTTACGTGACTTATGAATTACAGAGACCACAGAGTTTTGAAGAGTTTGCGGCTAGCTGCAGCCTAGAGGCTGGAACCATTTAGGGAATTACTGTAGTAGTAGAGCCAGAGGTGATGGTGAACATTGTTTCTAAAATGGTAACAGTGAAGGTCTTGAAGACAAGTAGGTTTTCCAAGTATAATTTGGAACTAGATAGAACTGAAGTGCTCAATAATGTTTTAATGTGTTAGGGAAGTGGTGAAGAGAGAGCGGAATCAAGAATTCCTATGATGTCTTTGACTTCGTAGATGACTGAGTGTGGCTTTATTGACTGAGGTGGATTACACAGGGAAAGGGAGCTAGTTTGTGAGATGGAAGGGTTCATACTGAGAAATGCAAACAGGGCTTCAAGCGTGTATCTGTTCTTACAAGGTCTTTTGGTTCTTCAGGGAGTTGTCTAGATTAGAGAAATAAATGTAAGGGCTTTCTGAAGGAAAGGGAACAAGCTCTGGGATTAACTCCAAGAAAATCTAAGAGTTTGCATTTGAAGCAGAATCACCAAAAGGCACTGAAAGAAGTAGGCAGCAGTGAATTTAAATGGAAAAGGGGAAGTGCGCTTTCTGTAAGTGGGAGATTATCCCAGTGAGTGAGGGTGCCCATGGTGGGGATCACTGAAGAACTTGTGATGGCAGGTGCAGCACTGAGAAGTTCACATCTGGCTTCAGTGGGATAGCTAGGGTGGAAAAAAGGAATGGGATATCCAAAGCCAAATGGCTTTCCCTGTACTGATGCTCTTTCACACATGCCTACCTAATAAAGAAATGAGCTTCAGAGGAGAATGTGGGAGCATTCAAAAATGAGTCAGACTAGACTGGTGCATACCGTACATAATGCCACACTTGTTTTCTTGTCAGAACTGTCAGATCCTCTGTGGCATTTCAAGATCATCTAGTCAGGTAAGAAGAACGCACTGCTACTTCCTCCTTTTCAGGTGCTCCCTCTCAAGTCTTAGCAGCTTTGGACATTGGCCGGTCCAACTTACCTGCCAAGAACCATGATTCTGCTGATTCTGTTGTATTACTGCCTTTCTGGCTAATCAACCAGCCTCAAACATGTGCTTGACAGACTCTGAGAATACACAAAATGGTCATCATGAAGCCCCTGCTACAAAATGCATCCTATTTCCAGTACCATTTAGGAGAATCACAGTGAAACAATACTGAATGATATTCTCAACTTTATGCTTTAAAACACATGCACAGGCTTTCTTCTACCTGTATTATAGAACACTGCAAGGTATACTGGGTGGGTGGTAGCCAAGAGTATCCAAGCAGGCAAAAGTTAGGTGTACTGAGCACACTTCCATGAGAAAGATAGGGATGTCTAACTGATTCAGGTGGAGACGCAGGGATCCAGGAACAAGAGAGGTGCAAAGCAGATAGTTTAAGAAGAGCCCAGTTACCCTTCTGTATGCACACCAGCTGGACTCCAGATGCAGCTGGATATAGCAGTGTCACCTTGTGTTTCTGGAGCCTTGGCCATAGCTGCTTCTCAGCCGGGCTGGCTTGGCTCTTCTGCTCCCTGCATGTCAAAGTCACTTAGGCTGAGACAAACAGCCTGTGGCCTGATACTGCATGATTGTGTTTTATTTGACTGATTTTATTTTGGCACAAAAACATCGGGAAAATACAGACGCACTGGAGCTTGAGCTTGACAGATGAAGCAGAAGATCCAGGAATTAGGCTGTGCCCTGGGGCAGCTTGATTTTCCAGCCAGGCAGTGATGCATCCGAAGCAGTAGGAGAATGGGTCCTGGTAGGTAGGCTGGCCAGCTGGCCATTGACTCATGTGGGAGGCACTTGAAAAGTAGCGGACTTCAGTGTGTGGCTTCTGTCTAGAAGTCACTTTGAAATATCCCCAGAACTTTCTCTTGCAGACTCTGTAGAACCATTTTAATAGGAAGAAAGCCCATAAAAGGGTATTGTAGTCTACTACTGATTCTAAAGTAAGTCATAAGGTAAGGTTTATGAAGGATTATTCCTCCTTTTCTTTGGATACCCAAATCCCATGAAAAATGAGTCTAGGGACCATTTGACTATCAAACTATGAGTCTTAGATATTTTCAGAATACGCAGCAGAGCACATGGCTAGGTCCACTCTATAGGCCCCCAGCAAATTCTTTTTTTCATAGATTAAGACCTTATCTTTGGAATCTCAGGTAGGCACATGATAATTTTACTATTACCAGTATCTTTTCTAATAAAATATAACGTGCTGTTTTTGAAGTATATAATTGCTTACTGTCCACACCCCCTATGTTAGCAAACTGAAGACAAAACCATGAGGAAGGTCCTTCCCCCTCTCTCATTTCCACTCCATCCTTAAACCCACACTCCTATTTTCTGAAATCACCTGTGGACAGACTTGAGAAAGAGTGCTGTGGAGAAGTCTTCCTTCCTATAGGGCAGTGGTAATTTCACTCTGTGGAAATAGTTTGATATCTATGGAGGTATATCTCTTTCCCCAGCACTCTCTGGTCTACACTGCACAAAGAATTTAAGGAAATCTATAAAAAGTACAATTTAGACCAAATTAGATACTTCCCTCTAATCTTCTCATAGTCCCCACTGAATTGGGCTCAGTCTTAAGCCATTTACCTTGGTCCTGACTCTTCCTATATCCTTAACCTGACCTCCTACTTGTCTTTCCTTCTTACAATGCTAGCTACTTCAGATCCTTTTCTCCATCCTCACCTCTCAGGAACTTGCTTAAAGATTACCTTCTCACAGACTACTTCACAAAATAGTCTCATTGCTCAGGCTTTATCTTTCTACATCCAGTTTCTAGATCCAGATACATATTTACTGCTTCATTTCTCACGGAGAACACAAGCTCCACGAGGGCAGCCCTATTCAGAATAAACAGAATGCCTGAGACATCATGCTTGAGCCATGCGAATAACAGACCCAAATTCAGGTATGACAGGTGTAATGAGGAGGGATGGATGCAGCCAGGGAAATGAGTAGAAAAGAGAGGATGTACACTGTTAAATTCTGTGTTAACTCATTTCACATCCATTCTATTTAGATTCCAGTGTGTTCACGTCTACATGCCCGACCCTTGGGCCCAGCTCTAGACTACTGCTCAGAGGCCCCTTAAGTATGCCCTCGAGGATGTATGTACTGTCCTTGCCTCACTCAATCCTGGCAGGGAGCCAAGCCTTGTGGATTCAAGCTCCAAAGCTTTGTGCCTAACTGTAGAGCTGGCAGTGGGCCAGCCAAAGAACTCCAGCAGGGATTTTACTGCTAATCTCTGCCCGCTGGCCTACCTCAGAATCTCTGAATGCTTCAAATTCTCCTACTCCATATTTAGTTATTAATGTTACCACTCACATCTTGTCTATATTATATATCCATTAGCCAATTATCATAAGTATAGCTATTGTTAATACTTTCCCCTTCAACTTTCATACTAAAGACAAAGAGACTTTTCACCAACTTTCCAGTAGGAGAGTCTTCTGAATGTGACTGTTTGCCTACTAGAGAAAACTCCCATCTGTGAAAGGTGTTTAACCTATCCTTTAGTTCTGAAGGACAGTTTTTGTTAGGTCTTGTACTTTTAGACAGCATATTTTATTCCATTTCTTTGAATATATGATTCCATTATCTTTGCAATCTGCAAATTTCTACTGAAAAATTTGTCAGTAACATTAAGAAAATACAACCCAAAGAGATAACACAGAAATCATTATGTAGTGATGAAAGGGTAAAATCATAAAGATGATATAACAAGCTTAACCATGTTTACCCAACTCTGAATCATCCAAATATATAAAATTAATGCCAATAGAGCAAAGGAAATGTACAATGAAGAGGTCATAAAGGAATATAGTGCCACACTTTTAACAATGTGAAGGTTATTCAGACATAAAATCAATAAAGAAATAACACACACAATCAATTCCAATGAACAAGCAGATCAAACAGACATGAAGAGAGACCAGTACATTTAACAGCAGCAGAGTACTACACTGAATCACAAACAGAACAGTTTCCAAGGAAAGCCAAATGTTAGGACACATAGTAAATCTCAGCTAATTAAAAACTCTACACGTCACATCAAGCATATTCTCAGACCACTAGAAAATAATAATAGGAGGAAAACTGGAAAATTAATCAATATGTGACTTTTTAAAAATGTAGTTGTGAAAAAATGCATGATTGGAAGATGGAACCATGAAGTACAACAAAATCATCTCAGTCACAAGAGCATCAAACATTTAAAAACCGTTGGCTTCTAAGATGCTTCATCAGGTGTCTTTCCTGTGCACTAACCTGATGACCTGAGTTCAATCCTAGGATCCCACAAGGTGGCAGGAGAGAACCAACTCTCAACAGGTGTCCTTTGTACTCCATGAATGGTTCATAGGACGAGCGCGTGCACACACACACACACACACACACACACACACAAACACACAATGATTTGTAAATCTAAAAATAAGATTAACCAATTAGGTGCTGGATCTGTATACTGAAAGTACAAAACATTGAAGAAAGAAGTTGAAGAATGAGTGTACAACTGGCGATAAGTTAGAAAAAATTAATATTGTTGATAAGTTCATGCTATAAAAAGTAATCAATAAATTCTGTGTGATCTCTATCAAAACTTCAGTGATTACTTTTTTATAGAAGTGGAAAAAAATAGCCAAAAGTCCTCAAACAGCCAAAATAATCAAGTAAAAAAATGAACAAAAGGCATCAAACAACCTGATTTCAAGACATATTTTAAGCCTGTTATAAACAAATAGTTCTACATAAAAACATAGACTAACAGAATAGAATACATACATACACACACACTCATATATTGTATTTTTATTTCTTACAGTTTTTAAAGAAAACTATCTTATAATTGTTTGCATTTATTTATTTTGTGTGCATGGGTGTGTATGTGCCAGCACTGGTGTGTGTTTCAAAGGACATATTTCAGGAGTCAGTTCTCTGTTTCCACCATGTAGGTCCCAGGGATCAAACTCAGATTACTATGTTGGACAGCAAATGCTTTTACCAACAAATCCATCTTACGGACCTTCTCTTCCGCCTTAAATTCACTTTCTGTCAATGTCTATTTTGTGTTGTTGTAAAAAAAAATGCTGCAATAAACATGGGGTACACCTTTTCTTTGGCATTGTAATTTCATGTGCTTTACACTCCCTTTTTACACAGTGAAACTGTGGTATAAGATAGTTCTCTTTTCTTTTTTGAGAAAAATCCATACAGTTGGCCCATGATGGCTTTGAGTTCACTATGTTCTTATCAACATAGTGGGAAAGATTTTTTTCTACATATAACTGACTCATCATCATGCTTTTTTGGTAGTAGACATTGTAGATTTAAATGATAGCACACAATGTCTTTACATTTTTAAAAGGATGTATTTATTTTTATTTTACATGTATAAGCATTTTACCTGTGAGTATGTCTGTATACCTTAAGTGAGCAGTGCCCTTGAAGGCCACGAGAGAATGTCTGGTCCCCTGAGATTGAAGTTATAGATGGTGTGAGCAACCATGCGTGTGCTAAGAATGATAGCTGGGTCCTCTGGAAGAGCAGTTAGTGCTCCCAAATCAACTAGTTATCTTTCTAGCCTGAGGTACATTCTCCTGGAAATTAGTTCTAATGAGACTCCCCCCCCCCCAATACTGGTTGATTCATTGCATATCTTCCTTGGAAAATGTATATTCATGTTTTTTAACTCTAAGTTAAAAAAATAAGAACACACACTCATATGCAATGCAATATTATTCATTCCTTCTAAAAGGAATTTTGTAGTGTGACACAAATGAATAAAATATATGGAAGATATTGCTAAGTAAAGTAAGCCAGCATAGAAAAGCCAATAATAATCTCTCTTATACATAAAATAAAAACAGTGCATCTTATAGAAACAGAGAGCAGGTGGTAGCCATAGACATGTTTGTGTTAGGGATATCGTGGTTTTGGTAAGAAGGAACCATGTTTAACTGATGTGAGATGAATAAGTTCTAGTCATCTAATGAGAACATAGTGATTATAGATTATAATATTGCATTAGACAACTGAAATTTCCTGACAGTAGATCAATGTTAACATTCATTTCGTTTTACCTTCCAAAAGGTAATGCAAAAGAGTCCTAACCATTTCGAGGTTAGGCCCTATCAAATTTACACCGTAAAACTAAATGACTGATGATGGTTAAGAAAAGTGGACTTTCTCACTAGAAGTAGAGAGGTCCCAGTGCATCGCCAGGAGCCCAAAGCCGGGAATTCTGTGAGTTACCTGTGTGCTGCGGGATCGTCGAAGGAGTCTTCCGGATGATCATTTCATGGGATTAGAGAACACTTGTAGAGAGAAGCTGAACTTTTAGCTAAATGAACTCTTTTCTACAAATGAAATTCAAAACGTCCACACGCATGCCACAGTAAAGTGAATCTTTCGGGGACCTGGGCAGGAGCCCAGAGTGTAGCCACACTCTCATCCATGAAACCATCCATACCTCTGCTCCTTAACAACAGTCTGCGAGCCTGGCTTGCCGAACCACTCGGACGCCAGATCATGGTATGACAAAGTTTATACGTTCATACATTCTGTTTATACGTTCATCCATTTTAGTTTTTGCATTCATGTGCATGTGTGTTTGCGGGGGTGCAAATGTAGAGGTCAGAGCACAACTTGAGAGAGTTTGTACTTTCCTTCATCCAGTGGGCTCCAGGGATAAAACTGAGGTCTATAGGTCACTTTACCACTGAGTCGTCTCACAAGCCCTTAGTAAGACAACCTCTGATAAGCAAGGAAGAAGGATCCCAGCACGTATATAGATGTTTTCCCTGTTCTCTCCTGCACTGACAAGCACAGTTAGCAGCTGGAGAGTCTTTCCGAGCAACAGCTGGCGTCCTTAGAGCTCCTCTGACCACCGTGCAGTAGCCCTTGCAGAGTTTGCATTGCTGACTCAAGGAGCCACCCGCCTAAGGCAGAACCCCTTCTCTTCTCCTCCTCCTCCACTTTGGCACCTCTAATGCTATAAATACACCCTGTGTGTGTAATTACACCCTGGAACAGAAGTGGCTCCAGAGTCTCCTTGCTCCAGGCTATTGTGTCAGCAATATACCTCTGCAAAGCATATAAAAAGACAAGCGACTCAGGAGGTAAAGGGAGAGAAAGGATAAAGGGGGAAATATAACAACAAACAAAACTCATAAGACTGCATTATGAGTCTTCCCAGGAGAGTAAAAAAGGCTCCAAAACAGCGAGTCCTGCCTCTGGAGCATACAATATGGTTTTTATAAACTTCCAGGTCTCCTTCCTACTCCCCCCTCCCATTTAACACAACACAACTTACTTAAAAATTAATACAAAAACCCTATTGTATATTTAATTCCAAGTTGGAAAAAACCCAAAATTTCTGAATGTTGTAGTATCCTTCTGGAACGTGATATTATAGAGGCCAGAAAGCAGCCTTTAGATAGCTTCCCCTTCCTAGCTCTAGCCCATGCACACCATGGTGCAGCACCCAGCTCCGAAGAGGAACTGATCTTGACTAGAATGATAAAGATGGGGTACAGGTTTAGATCACTGACAGAGACAATGACTGTCTCTAGGTTCAGGGCCCTGCCTGCCCAGCTCTCATTTAGAGGTCATACTTGTATCAAGACCTTTGTCCTGGTAAACTGCCATAGACCTTCTCAGTGAAGTGCTAACCAGGCTATGGAGAAAGCCTGACGTGGATATCAAAGCACATATGGAGATTTACCTAGGCATCTATTTAAACTTTTCCTCACCTCTGTTTGCTTCAAGCTCTGATGTCTATTAAAGAACAAGTGAACTTAGGTTTGTCCTGAACCTGTCTAGTTATCCTCCATTCAGCCTTTATTTTCCTGCTCTTTTTCTCTACATGAAGATGTGTAGCTAAGACTTTGAAGATTGAATTCATTCAGTTGCCACCCATATCCAGCCACTTTAGACAGACTTTCCTGCTTTATTTGTTTCCTTCTTTATAAGATGAATCCACAATGCAGATTAAGGGAATATATGCCTTTAAGACAGTCAATCAACAAGAGTTGTTTAAGTTACTACTATGGGTATGATATATGTGAAAGAAAACTCTACTTAGCATAGTACCATATGGACTCTCTCTCTCTCTCTCTCTCTCTCTCTCTCTCTCTCTCTCTCTCTCACACACACACACACACATACACACACACACATACACACACACATACACACACACATACACACACACACACACACACACACACACACACACACACACACACACACACACACACACACTATGCCCAAACCAGAAATAATGAATGTCAGTAAGTTGTAAGCAGACTACTGAAGAATATGGGGATCCTGATATATAGCATATTCAGGACAGTCTCTGGATCCTCATATATAGCACATTTAGGATACTCTCTGTGCTCAAGAAACCCCATTTCCATAGAATTTCAATAAAGAGGCTGGCAAAATTGGATTCAGGGTGGGACTGGGAGAGCTATCGTATTAGTCTAAGGATAAAGCCCTACCAGGAAAAATACCACCTTGCTCTGTCTTCAGTGTTGAAGTGATTGGGTTATACATAATTTTCCCCAAATTACTTCATGCAGTTTTCAAAATCTTATTAAATTAAGAATATGAAAATGAGTGAAGTGTGTGTGTTTGTGTGCATGTGGTGTGTGTGTGTGTGTGTGTGTGTGTGTGTGTGTGTGTGTGTGTATGTGTGTGTGTGATTGCCTTTGATATACCAAGTGTAAATGAAAGTACATTTGGGTTAGTGAGCACAATATTTTAGAGGGTAGGTTTGTGGGTATAACAGAGGGCTTCCCAACTTCAAGCTACTTTTCTAGGAGTTTTTATACTGTGGGTGATACTAGAACTGTCTTCAAAAAAACTTTAAGTCTACTGTGATGTAGGTACCCCGAGAGGATGCCAGGAAGTAAATTAAGAACAAAATTGAAAGAGAAACACAAAAAGTTGAAGGAAAATTCAGAATATGTCATGCCTGGTACTGATGTGATTATAGTGTCATGTGATGGTGAAATGATTATAACCTTTAAAATTCCTCAAAATAGCACAAAAATGCTAAACATGAAAAGTTACTGGCAATTATTTTTGAGTTTTTTGAGTTTCAGACCCACTGCCATGATATAGTAGGATTTCACTGGTAATTGTATACAGTAATGTGAGGTAGGAAGATAAATTCAAGATGCTCTGGAAAGAAAACAAATCATTTATTTCTTCTGAGGAACAGAATCCAGGAAGGAGATGGGGTTCAGCTTTAATTTTTGGTTAATTTCAGTATCATAGTGGCAGTTATCACTATGGGTAAAAAACATTCTGAGGTCAGAATGTGTTCATATAATGACTCCCATCCTGCATAAAAGCTAAAAGCATGAAGCATCACTTAAAAGTACACTGTCAGTCCATGAAGTCATCTTCTTAAGTTTCTTTTCAAATAATTTAATATTGATGAAAAATTTAAAAACTCATTTATTGGAGAATTTGGTGAGAAGGGTGGCAGTTGTAGTCTATGTCCTATTCATACAAGTATGGAAGAGAACTACAGTACAACTTCCCTCGGGGATTGATTGAGTGACACAAACCTGCAAGCGACTCAGCTGGGAGAGGCTGACTTGACAATTTATTACCAGATTTCCTCTAGTGTCTGGATTGATATGGTATGGGATTGGTGGTTTAGCAGATAGTTATAGGGACATAGTGATTGGTAACATATAGGCCATGTAAATGACATTTAATTAAAGCAGAAAACCTATAACTATAAACTGTGACTGCTTAATGATGCAACTATATCATAGATTTTTAAACAGACATCAGTGGAATACACAAGCACTGATCACAGTGTTCAATGCAGCACAGTGGTCTCTGCTTTAGACACAGCCTCTCATCTCCTTCTCCCTGGAAGTTTGTTAATAGGTTTCGAACACGCAATTGCAAACTTACTTCCTTTGCAGCTAAAAGTCCTCCACTCACCTGCAACAGGTAGTGGGAAGCTTGCTTCATGCTGTCAGCAACAAGACGTCTTTTTCACCAAAATGGAGGCAGTTTCCAATGCTCTGGTCCCTGTCTCTGCCACAGTTCACTGTCAACTTTGATGGCAATCTCAATAAACTTTATACATATGAAAAATATCACATAAAGGAGATTTTCAAGTTGACTTTCAGCTGCTCTGTATTTCTGTAATTATAAATCAAGACCCTGGTTGAAGTACATATATGCATTTATCCAATTCTTTTCTGGCACCATTTGAATTAAGAAAGTCTAAAGTCTCCAAGAAGTATCCTGTGGCTGCAAAGGCCCAATATAATTCAAGCTAGAGCAATGTAGATGAAAAGTTTAGTCTCTTATTGCTGTAAAGAAAAGTTCTTTTATTATCAACACAAGGACTGGCACACTTCACCAGTAGGAATTGATTTTACTATGGAACAATTGTAATTGACAACCTCTATTTCAAATATTGCCTATATCTTCCTGTCAAGTGGATGATCCTATTCTGGAAGACTGAGAGTCTTGAGGAGAGCTCAGTCTTCAGTAAGGCAAGTTTGGCATAATATTTTTTTTATCGACCAACACCCCACTAATATTAATGTATTTGGACACTGAAGATCACAGGAAAGATGACCATCACTAGAAACAATACTAAATGGTCATAACGCAGGTTTCTTTCCTGTTTATATCATACATAGCATCCTCCATAGCCAGTCAGCCATCATTGGCCTCTCTGGCAGTGTTTGCACTAGTAATTATTATGACTTTATTATAGCCTCTTTCAGCAACTTATGAGTTTTACAGCCATATTACAAGTCTGTTTACAGTTAAGTGGCAGTGAGTACTATTAAAGCGAGTACTGTAGATAGTTTTATGACTTGCGTTTGCACCATCAGAAACATTCAGCGTCTGTAAGCAGTACCAGAACCCCAGTGAGATGTTTTAAGGCTGATCAAAACAGGGAAATAAAGAGGCTTTGTTTTATTTGCCAGAGGCAGGTCTCCATCAGGCCAGAGCTTGGACTGGATCACTAAACTATGAGTGTTTTGTGTATATGCCAATGCTAGGAACATCATCTACAAGATTTAGGGTATTACAATTAAGATAATTATGTTGCAGTTAAAATGATTTGCTATTGTCAAATAATAAAACACTCAAATTCATAAAGACAGGAAGTAAAATGGTTGTTGGCAGAGATTACTGGGAAAAGGAAATGGAAATTTATTCTTTAATGGTACAGAGTTTGAATTTGGGGAGATAAAATGTTCTGCAGACAGACTGTGATACACAATACTCTGAATGCACTTAATGCACTGAAATCTTCTCTTAAGACAGTTAGATGGAAGGTGAGGGCATATACTTTAGGCAAAGGATAAGGGGAGGAAACATCTATACAGTTATAAATAGTTTAAAAATACTATCTTGAAATAGTATTTAATAATGTCTTATTCTGCTTGATGATGTCACTATTTATGTTTAGTATAAGATATTCAACCTTGTTGGGGTCTCTAGTTTCACTTTAGAAAAACTGGTAAAGGTATTTTTAGTGTGGTAAATATTTTTATCATCCTAAATTAAATTTCCCTCAGATTATCTACAAACTGAGAAGTTTAGATATAGAAGATCTTATGGTAGGGTATCAATTATTATTTTGTGTAATGTAATTAATCACTGTGGACATTAAAAAACTCTGATAAGTATGCCCACTCAAAATATATTCTTAGGATTAGATAAACATTTTACTCTTTTCATGAAAGTGACTCAGTTTCTATTCCTAAAACCAAAGATACCTGCGTTGTCAAAAGATAATCCCAGGCACCATGAAGTTGGGGTATTCTGCATAGTAGATGAGCAAGCTGCCCTCAGAATCTCACATCCAGTTCTATCATAGCATTTTTGACAGAATTTTTTTTCAATTTTTTCCTGGTCTGCCTTAACCTACTTATTTCTTCTGTCCTTCGGTGCAAGAGTAGAGAATCACACAAGATTACATCTTCAAGTCTGGTAAAATACTCTATCTTCAAATCTCCTGAAAGTGTCTCCCACTGTGCTCTTGCTTTACTGCTGAGCGGTTTCATATTAAAGTGATAGGAATGCACAATGCATGTGTGTCACATATTTTGTCCTACATACACAACAAAAGAAAAAAATGGCAAGCACATTGTGTCACTCACACTTTGCCACATAAATTTTGTCTCAAATAACCTGTTTGATACCAGAAAGTATGTGGTCTCTTGGAGACAAGAAAATCAGATGGTTGGCTATCTTAGAATTTAAAGTTATGTAAACACTCAAGGGATTTATACTAACAGCAGAAATCAATAAGAACCTGACCTGGGAGAGAGGTTCTCCCTGTCTATGGTTGGGCACAAAAATGTAAATGTAGAATCCGTACGGCAAGCTTGTTTTTATCTTTTTTGCCAGTTTTTCTCATAAATAGTTGTTTGTCCTGCCATCTTGAGGGAAAAATTCAGGTTATAATCAGTGTCTGAAAGTATTTAAATCTAACAAGGAAATAGCTCTTCTTGACACGGTGCTTACTGTGCAAGTATAAAGACCTGAGTTTGCATCTGTAGCCCTACATACAAGCTAAATTCCTATTACTGAGGGTCCCTTGGATCCTGGGGCTTTACTGTCTGGCTGGTTGTTCTCACACACAACAGTCTTCAGCTGCCCTGAGAGCTCCTGCATTTACAAACAAGGACAGTGAAAGAAAAGAGCATCTAACTCAGATCTTCCTATTCTACATGAACATATGTAGGTACACACACCAGCACACACAAATACATATACTACACACACACACACACACACACACACACACACACACACGAGATACAGAGAGAGACAGACAGACAGACAGAGAGAAGAAGAGAGAGAGAGAGAGAGAGAGAGAGAGAGAGAGAGAGAGAGAGAGAAATTAGAGGGAGAAAGAGACTGCTGACCCACATTGAATATAACTGTGATTCTCAGAATAAACTAAATATAGGGACAACTGTTCTAACACAGTATAGTAACAACTAAAAGTTCTAGAGGAAAAACCCCAAATGAGACATAGAATAAACCTAATACTTCATAAAAAACATAGAGGAGTAAATATTTTTAAAAAGCCATGTCATATATGATATGCCACACATAAACAGTAGACAGACATATATTAATGGACATAGATGTCACATGTTATGCAAAGACAGATAGATGATACATAAGTAGGTAGAGATATAAAGATATAGATAGATGATTAGATAGCTAGCTAGATTGATAGATAGATAGATAGATAGATAGATAGATAGATAGATAGATAGATAGATAGATAGATAGATAGATTAAAGGGTTTTGCATCAACCAGCAGTTGGCTCATACTAAGCGAAATTTTCATCACTCAGTTACAACCTTTACCCCACAAAACTGTATAATTTTGAGTTGACAAATCATAGCACTGGAGAGTGAGCAAATCCTTACCAGTAGTACTTGCCTGTGGAGATTCCAGTCTATTATCCTTTTAAATCAGAGGTGCTATTGTAAGGAACCAGGAGTGCTTCTATGTCTGTGTTGAGATGGGTGACACATGACTTGGAGAAACACCTAAGCATCCTTCTGGGATTTAGGCATGGAATGGTGGAATAAGGATCAGAACAGGAGTAACACCGTGCTTTCTTAATTTAGAAGCATATCACTGTCCTGACAGTACAACCATTTTTTTTGTTATATATTTTATTTCTAGACAAAATTATACAAAGGATGTTGCCTAACCTAGGATTTACCTTCTTGGGCTCTGAACTCCTGTCTTTATTTGCTATTGGCGCCTGTGAGTAACAGGCATAATAACATTAGTTTCATGTAGTCAACACTGAGTTATCACTGTGTGTGTCATGTGCTATTCTTGTAAAGCATATAATGGAGTTAGCATGTACCTATTGCTAGTTTTATATGTATTGCTGAATCTAGTGCTCACAAAGCATGGTGGAGTAGTATCATTGCTCTCCCCAATCCACAGCTAAAACTTGGAAACTGAAATTAAGTATATTGCTAATGTTCCCTGGCAAATAAAACATAGAAAGCACCCTAATTCAGATCCTTTTAAGTCACAGCTTACTTATTCAACCATTATGCTGAGTCCAAGCATTCTCTGTAATCAGAATTACATAAATGCACAGACTGCTTTGACAAAGCTTGTGGCTGCTGGTTTTTCTGTTGTGGTGGAGAACATGTAACACTGTTCAGCAGTACTGTGATACTGAACAGTTTATTAATTTATTTATCTTATGAGAGAGTCAATACTCATCCTCTTTAATTCTTTGCACTAAGTGATGTCTGTGTTCTTTAACCTATGGTTTCAATTTTTTTAAAAAAACAATAATTTGATTTAGTTTTGTGTGACACATACTATGCCAATCAATATGGCAAGAGTCACAACCATCCTCAACCTAATAGTAAATGAGTAAGGACATCACCAGGAAGGTTATCTATCTATCTGTCTGTCTGTCTGTCTGTCTGTCTGTCTGTCTATCTATCTATGCATCTATTTCCACTCTATTTTAACCAATCCTGGTTTTAAAACAATTAGCATAAAATGGTGACAAGGTATGAAGAAAAATATCATTTTCAAGAGTAATACAGAAAGCAATTTGGTCAATTAAAGCAAAAGCCTGAGACTCTGCATACTAACTGAACGATTAGCATGCCACCAGAATTATCAAAGAAATTACTAATAATGGGGCTGATTAAATATGCTTCAAATCGGTCAAGGATTAGTCTCAGGAAGTTTCAATTTATATAATTATATTAAAATTTGATAGATCCAAATTTAACACTGTGGTCTTAATATTTTAATCCAATTGCAAGTGCCTATTAAAACTCCAGGGAACACATGTAGCTGTGGAGCACCAAGAATTAGTAAAGCAAAAGAAGTCATCCTTAATATACAAACGTGAGGTCCCAAGGATGAGGGGGCTGGAGCTGGAGAGTCATTTGAGCCTGTAAGTTCAACATGAGCCTTCGTAACAAAGCAAAACCCTGCACCAAGACAGAAGAAAGCAGAACTAAAGGACAAGAAAGAAGATACTCAGCAAGCAATCTTACTTTGTGTGCCTCAATGTGCAGTTTTTGTGTAATGCTGTATTTAAGTTTTCTCTCTGCTTGTCCTTTCTATTGTTCTATCTGTAATAAGCATGCTCTCTGAAGAAGCTTCTCAGAATGAAATACCTGCACATCCTCCAGGCTGCTTATCTCAGAGTAGTTTCCTTTTTAATTTTCTGTATTTTATTTTTAAGTATGTCCACTCTATTTTGCCTGCAATATAGCTCAAAACATTTCCAAAATCAACAGTTCTTGGGTCACCTCAACCTGAGTTTGTCCAGGAACAGGCTGACGGCCGATCACCTAGTGCATTGAGAGCACTGGGGGGGGGGGTTGGACGCAGCTTCTGGAGCACGGAGCATCTGGTTCTGAGTAGAACTTGGCTACAAGGTGAGAGCCTCCACCTCTTTTTTAAATTATGTCTGTGAAGTGTGGCTTCAAGTCACCCCAGGGTTCACTCAGTTCTTTCTTGTGAGCCATTGGCTGGTGGTGCCTTCTGAAGGCTGTCATTTTTTTGGAGCTGACAACAGAAGCAAGGCAACCTGAAAGCAGGTGAGGAATGTGCTACTCACAGTCCTTGTGAGCATCCCAGGGTCAGTGAGCATTGGGAAGCCTGTCCACCCATCACATATGTGTCGATGTGGCCCTTTCTACTTGCTTCTGTGAAACTTCATCTGGGACTCAGTGCTTTTGTTATCTGCCTCCAGATAGATGTCAATTGGGCCATATGTCTAACATCTTCCACACATGCTGGCTCTAAGGTTATAAAGTGGGATTCACCTAGTAGCTTTATCAGGTTTTATGACAAGTGAATACATCTGTGGGAAATGCCTATAGAGCTTTGTCTTTTGATATAATTGTGGGTGAATAATTAGGCAGCTTTGTTAGCCTGCTCCTATTGAAGGGCTCCTTCCAGGACATGCTTGCATCACTAGTTAGATCACTGACTTGGACTTGACAGTCTAATTCACTAACTCGATTTTCATTTTCCTTCCTGGAACCGGTGCTAAAGCAAGGATGACATCCAGAAATGGAGAACTGAAATTCAGTCCAGCTGTTACTACATGAACCTGGATGTGAATTTGCCACCCACTCCCCTCTGTTTCATTTTCAAGATGAAAATGTTTTCCCGAGACCTGCCAGCCCACAAATCTTTAAAAGGTTCATTGGATACATATGATGAGATTGAGACGGGAGGCAGTCAAAAACTTAAACAGAAAGCAGTATCAACTTGGTTCTGGGAGATTATGAACAAGGATAACAGGTACTGGGTTAGAGACGGAATAAGAGCAAAATGACCAATCTGAGAAGATTCACTTTCTATGTGATCTCAAGAATCATCAATCTAGGTTGGTACTTGCTATCTAGAGGAAACAGTTAACTTATTGTAAACTATATTTAAGAGATATTAAGATGTTTGCATCAATATGCATGTATATTAGGATATATTAGTTATTAATAATCCTAATATATATATATGTGTATTTATGTTGTAACATGAGAGAAAGTTGAATATTGATTAAGTTTGGGAAGTATGTAGGAATACAAATATGATGATGCTTGAAGGGACCATGATGGCAAGAATGTCTATTTATGTTTAGTATTGATTGTGATATTAAATATTATTATATTGTTCCTTAAGGATTGAGCCAGACACTTGAAGACTAACATCTTGATACTAAGTACTAAAAGTAATTGTTGGCTATAGTGAGAATTTTTGTTTCTTTAAAAAAAAAGCACAGAAATAAGGTGTTTGCATTCTAATTCCAGGTGTGTAGATATTAGACTTCACATTGTCCACAGCACCTAATTATGATTTACCTCATGCTCTAACAGGACATGATTTTGATAGCTTCAGATATGTTCTGCAATAGTGTAATGTTTGGAATTCTGGGGACTTTTCAGAGTATTTAAGTGACAGAACCCTGAGAGTTGGGGAGGCTGTTGGTGGGTTGGTTGCTTGTTACTGGTTGTTGTTGAATGACCATGGTTTGTGACATAGTCATGTACAAAATAGAAAAAAAAAACAAGGACAAGAAATTAGATATCCTGACAGGGAAGAACAAACTTTCCCCAAGAACTCAATACCCCTAATTAGAAGGAGTCTAATAGTAACGTCACCCCTACTTCACCTCTATCCTTTTTTCTTTCCTATCATGTGTTAGTAGGTAGAAAGGGTGGAAAGGGGGTAGAGAAGGGTGGAAGGAAAAAGAACCCACAAGACAGGCTACAGTATGTCTTAAAATTATACCCGGTTCCCTCCCTAGTCTACAAATCCTTCTGTTTCACCATTGTCCACTAAACATAATCCTTTCCATTCTGCTAAGTATTTTGCCTCCACAATAAGTGGTTCTTTGCACCTGGATGTTTCTTAGCGGTGTGAAAAGATCAGAAGAACAAAAGAAAGGAGAAGACAAATCAACAAATAAACAAGTACATAAACCAAACAACCCATCCAGAAGTGGCATCCTGGCTGACTTAGATTATTTAATTGATTTTATGAAATAACTAAGCTTTGAGTATAGTTGAAATTTGATTATATTATTTTAATGTATTCTATATATGACCTCCTTCAGACAAGCAACTGGGTAGCAGTGGTTATTATTCCAGCAAGTTCTTTAATTGCTACTAACTCAAGTAGACAAGGACAATTAATAATGAAAACAGCAAACTCTGAGCCTAGCACAATTCAGTCCGTTTATTCCCTCATACTTCCCTCTTTATTTCTATTCATTTATTTAATAAATATTTCCTAACCCATCTCTTAATGTGTCAGGCATGCAGCTAAGGTTAGAATGATACTTTTTGTTAAGAAAAACAAAAAAACAAAAGACCAACTTACCAAGAATTATCAAACTGGATTGCTGAATCTATATCATTTTCAATATAGACTTTATGAAAATGTACCATTGGCACTATTCACAATTAGGATACTATGTTGGGGACAGTGCAAAGGAGTAGATTGTAGAAGTTTTCAAGGCTTATCTGGCCTCTTTCTACTAGAATTTAGCAGCACTCAATTCCCAGATGAGGCAACGCAAATGTCACCAGACATTACCAAAGGATATGCAAACCCCTGTTCCTTTTAGGATGTATGATATCAAAGGAAAACAGGTTTATCTCCATGTAACTTATGGTGGAATTATCCTAGCAGTGCACTTCTGCAGGATTAAGACAAGGAAGTAAGATCTGTGTGAGCATACACATGCAGCTGTAGGCTAGGTGTGAATGCAGGTAGATGGGCTAAATGCTGGTGTCATGTCTTGAGTACTCTTTCCCAAAGTCTTGCATTTAAAGAAATAATATTGGCTTTTATTTGACAAATTTGCAGCAATAGACTTTATAAGCAAAAAAGAATGTATTGGATAAAATGCTCTCTCCTAGCTTGCTGTGTTTTGCTTGATGACCTAGGCCTTGTACATTATTCTAGAAAAGTCTGAACTTAATGCTCAATAGCTAGCTTTCTATTAGTTTTAAATAAGCCAAATTTATGACACATTTGGCCTGTGTTTTAGGTGCTGTTTATAAATCGTTGGTCATTTTATAGTATAAGAATGATAATTATACTAATTGAAATGGTTCCTAGAAGGTTATGGTTGTTGTATCTTGCTTGTGTGACATAGTGTTGGTTATATCTGTGATTTATATGCTGCTGAGTCCTTGGTCAGGAACACAGCTTCCAATTATCTCACCAATTATAACATGATTTCATGGGAAAGCTGTAGCAGCTGAAAGTGTTGACTAGTGTGAGAGTTGCAGCCCAATAGCAGATACATTACAACTGAATTCTGCTGTGGTTGACATCTTCCAGTGTTTGCAAGGAAAGTTCTAAGTAAAGCCATCTATCCTTGATTAATTGTCTGCTTGTACCCATGCTGGATGGGGTCATCTTATAGCTTTTTCAAAATCATGATGCTCAATTGTAAAAACTGTTCTGAACAACATCCCAATTAAAAATAATTACTTTGTTATGGCAGAATACACTAACCTTTGTTCTTGAGGACTACACATTCAGACACTAAGTCTATCCAAACATCTGGCTTTATCATAATGCAGTACAGGAGTTCCTATTTAGTTTTACAACAGAATTGTGATTTCCAATAATTTGTCCTCCAAGTATCTAATTATACTGCTCAGATACTTGTTGCACTTGTCATGGAACATACTGTTTATGTCACTGTTCCCACCTTGTCAATTTCTACCTCTCTCCTTACTTCAGAGTTACTGGGACTTGGAGCAATCAAGTTAGGGGCCAAGCACCTGGAGACAAAGTTGCTGCTATACATCATGTATACTACATTGATTTTTATAAAATATTTTGTTTTCAGAAATATTAAAATGGAATAAAGTATACCTTTAAAAACTAACACTATTGTATCATCTTCCAAACTTCCATTAGTACACCCAAAGTGAAAAAAATATCTAAATTAGAATTGTATACTTGCTATTTAAATATAACTCCAAGATAATCTCCATTTTCCATTATTTTAATCATAGTTTTGCATTAAGAAGGGAATTCCAGAGAATCTATGACAAAATGCCATAATGGCATATGTCTCACAATGGCAAAGGTTTCAACGTTCATTAACATATATAGAACACTCCTCCATTGTTGGTGGGATTGCAGACTGATACAACCATTCTGGAAATCAGTCTGGAGGTTCCTCACAAAATTGGACATTACACTATCTGAGGACCCAGCTATACCTCTCTTGGGCATATACCCAAAAGATGCCCAAACATACAACAAAGACACGTGCTCCACTATGTTCATAGCAGCCTTATTTATAATAGCCAGAAGCTGGAAAGAACCTAGATGCCCTTCAACAGAGGAATGGATACAGATAATGTGGTACATCTACACAATGGAATACTACTCAGCTATCAAAAACAACGACTTTATGAAATTCATAGGCAAATGCATGGAACTAGAAAATATCATCCTAAGTGAGTTAACCCAATCACAGAAAAACACACATGGTATGCACTCATTGATAAGTGGATATTAGCCCAAATGCTCAAATTACCCTAGATGCACAGAACACATGAAACTCAAGAAGGATGACCAAAATGCAAATGCTTCACTCCTTCTATAAAAGGGGAACACCTTTTAAATACCCTTTGGATGGGATAGGGAGGCAAAGTTTAGAACAGAGACTAAAGGAACACCCATTCAGAGCCTGCCCCACATGTGGCCCATACATGTACAGCCACCAAACTAGATAAGATGGATGAAGCAAAGAGGTGCAAGCTGACAGGAACCGGATGTTTATCTCTCCTGAGAGACACAGCCAGAATATGGCAAATGCATAGGCGAATGCTAACAGCAAACCACTGAACTATGAACATGACCCCTGTTGAAGGAATCAGAGAAAGGACTGAAAGAGCTTGAAGGGGGCTTGAGACACCATATGAACAACAATGCCAACAACCAGAGCTTCCAGGGACTAAGCCACTACCCAAAGACTATACATGGACTGACTCTGGGCTCCAAATTCATAGGTAGCAATGAATAGCCTAGTAGGGACACCAGTGGAACGGGAAGCCCTTGGCCTTGCCAAGGCTGGGCCCCCAGTGAACGGGACTGTTGGGGGGAGGGCGGTAATGGGAGGAGGATGGGGAGGGGAACACCCACATAAAGGGGAAGGGGAGGGGTTGGGGGATGTTGGCCTGGAAACCAGGAAAGTGAATAACATTTGAAAAGTAAATAAGAAGTACCCAATTCAATAAAGATGGAGAAAAACAAAAGAATTGTTCATATTTTCTTTTATAATTCTGCAGACTCACTTGGAGTTCAACAGTGCTACAGTGTGCTCACTTTTTTTGCCTGGTTTTTGCCCTTGGGCTAGACTCAGGTTTGATACACATTGAGTTAGGAGCCTAGGCTGAAAAAGAGACATCTGCTTATAGGCCTCTTCACAGCAGATAACCAGAGCCAAAGAGCCAAGTCAAACTCACATGCTCATTTGAGACCTGTCACTGTCATATCCACTGACATTCTATTGCATTTAGGAAGCATACTAATATGATGCTGCATAGGTGAAAAAAAATCATATGGCTAAATCTAGTAACAATGGTCAAGTAGACAAACTGTTCTTGCACAAGAAAGGGGAATAAATAATATTTGCTGAACAATAATTCCAAGTGTCACAAAAATATAGCATTTGAAAGGGATAGTGATGGTAAAATTGGGCAGAGAGAGTGGAAGGAGGAGTTAGTACTAAGGATGTTTGAGAAGCCATATGGAAACTGATTAGGTTATCGGCTCCATGGATATCCATTTAAGATTCGTCATAACATGCATATAAAAGAGTTTAATTGGAGTTTACCTAACAATGGGCAATAATCCTCTTGGTAGCTAATACATTGGTAACTAAAAATCCCTGGGCATGGGCCTTGAATTCCTGATGTTTCCAAGACTTTTATCATGAAGAGGTATTGAATTTTGTCAAATGCTTTCTCAGCATCTAGTGAAATATTCATGTGGTGCTGATAGACTTCTATATACTGAACCATTCCTGCACCCCTGGGATGAAGCCTACTTGATCATGGTGAATGATCATTTTGATGTGTTTTTGGGTTCAGTTTGTGAATTTGGGTATTTTTGCATCGATATACATAAGGGAAATTGGTCTGAAGTTCTCTTCCTTTGTAGGGTCTTCATGTGGTTTAGGTATAAGCATAATGTAGCTTCAAAGAACGAATTGGGTGGTGTTCCTTCTGTTTCTATTTTGAGGAAGAGTTTGAAAGTATTGGTATTAGGTCTTCTTTGAAGTTCTGATAGAATTCTGCATTAAATCAAACTGGTCCTGGGCTATTTTTGGTTGAGAGACTTTTAATGACTGCTTCTATTTCTTTAGGTGTTATGGGACTCTTAAAATGACTTATTTAATCCTGATTTATCTTCGGTCCTTGGTATCTGTCTAGAAAACTGTCCATTTCATTCAGATTTTCCAGTTTTGTTGAGTATAGACTTTTGTAGTAGGATCTGATCATTCTTTTAATTTCTTCGGTTTTTGTTGTTATGTCTTCCTTTTCATTTCTGATTTTGTTAATTTGGATACTGTCTCTGTGTCCTCTGGCTAGTTTGGCTAAGGATTTATCTATCTTGTTGATTTTCTCAAAGTACCAACTCCTGGTTTTGTTGATTCTTTGCATAGTTCTTTTTGATTCATTTTGCAGAAAGTAAAATGCAATCCCTATCAAAATCCCAACTTCATAGAGACAGAAAGAGTAGTTTACAAATTCATTTTGTATAACAAAAAACTCCAAAAACAAAAACAGGATAGCTAAAACTAGTCTCAACAATAAAACTTCTAGATCAAGCCACATATGTAGCAGAGGATAACATTGTCTGGCATCAATAAGAGGAGAAGCCCTTGGTCCTGTGAAGTCTTGCCTTCTCAGTGTAGGGGAATACCAATGAGTTGAGGTGGGAGTCAGTTGGTGGGAGGGGGAGCATCCTCATAGAAGCAGGGGGAGGGGGATGGAAGAGGGGGAACCAGGAAAAGGGATAACATTTGAAATGTAAATACATAAAATATCTAAAAATCCCAGGGGCACTTGTGTCACACCTTCCTTGTCAGGTCTGCCTTGAAGATCCCAATACCAACACAGCCTGTTGTCATTGCCCTGGGTTGCCTACCAGAAGTTTTTGGTGAAATTGATCCTTAAACTATTGGGTTTGTGCGTCAATAAGTTGACATTTTTATTGTATTCTAGTATTTGATGTTTTAATAACACAGAGATGACTGAGTAGTGAAGAGTATTTGCCTCTCCATTATGAGGACTTGAGTCTTGATCCAGCATACAGAGTGAACAATTAACAATTGCTCATAATTCCAGCTCCAAGGCGTCTGATGTCTACTTCTGACTTCAGTGGGAATCTGTGCAGATGTAAATGCACAAACACACACACATACACACACACATACACACACACACACTCACACACACATACTCATACACTCACACACACACATACTCACACACATGAGGTGAAATAATTCAACTTTTCATGTATGCATGTTTGTCTCTATATACACAGATAGGATGAAGAAATGTTACCAGCACATTTCTGAGTGCTGAAATACAGCTGTTTTAATGTTTTTACCCAGTGCTTTTCTTTTAGTTTTTGAGAGAAGGTCTCACGACGTAGCCCTGGTTGGCCTGGAACTCACAGCAGTTTTCCATCATGCTTCACTTTGCCTCCTGAGTGCTTGGATTAATTGCATACACTGCCACACTCTGCTCATTTATTTCTTTATATCACACAGATATTACTCTCTTTACAATATCCTTTTATAAAGCTACAACATCCATAAGGAGCCCAAAAATAGTTATAGAACTTAAGACATATGATTAATTGACTGCAATTAAGATTTAAAAAATGCAGAGACAGTTGGTTGAAATAAATATGAAGTCATAAGAAAATTTAAAAGGAGATTGAATTTGTTAAGTAATCTTCTACACTGGGAAAGTAGCCTAGAGATATCCAACACAATAATAACCTACTATTCAGAATTCAGACGAGTTGATGACTCAGGCATGTTAATATACTTCTGTAATCTTCTCACATGATGATAGGAAGATAATGAGATCAAGGCCAATCTGGGCAACATAGAATATCCCTGCCTGAAAGAGAGAGAGAGAGAGAGAGAGAGAGAGAGAGAGAGAGAGAGAGAGAGAGAGAGAGAGAGAGAGAGCCTGGGGTGTAACAGTGCAACAGCATTATTTAGAATTCAAATGCCCTCAGGTTTCATTCCCAGCACAACAAAAGATCCAATATGCAACATTAGTAGTTCCTCAGTAATACAATACAAATTTGGTGAACACTAGTTGGGAAACCATTGTTGTTAATTATACTATACACTTCCTTCATATTATTCAATCTGACAATTACTATAAAAATAGCCAAGATAACTCTCCAATATTTTCTACATTTCCCCTCTAACCCACTGGTTGCCCTTACAAAGTTATTCTGCACAAATTTAGAAATTCAAAGATTAAGAAAAGTTAAAAATACAAAACGAGAAGTGGTGGTTATCCAAGCAGCCACCAAAATTCCTTTAACATTATGAGCTTGTCATTCTATAGGTCTTTGCTGTCATCTGCATAGTTGTCTGAGTTACATTGCTACCCACATTACATGGCACTGGAAAGAAGAAATCTGTCACCTTGATCAGATCAAGTACTTTAATAAAACTTCATTGTGGGATGCACGATAATAAAAAAGATGCATTTCAGATAGTACCAGAGGTTAAAAGGGCGTCATCCTTATTGCAGATGGCTACCTTCATGATATATCCTCTAGTGGGAGGAAGATGAACCTCTTACATTTCTTTCTTCCTCATATTTCTTCATACTAAGAGAGACTCATGTTCAAGATATGTCATTAATCTCAGCCCCCACCCATGCCTTAATACCATTAAATTGAAACCCAGGATTTCACTGCATGAGTTTTGGCTAGACAAATATTATTCTGCTAATATCTGTCCCCTTCACTGAAGATCATCATACAGAAATACAAGACCTTTTCAACTGATGAGAGTACACCAAATTGTAAAAAGAAATGTGAATTTGGGTGGCTGCATAGGTTTTATCTTCTCTTTTTTAGTTAGAGACAGAATAAAAATGAGAGGGGAAACGTAGTGTTCAGTAGTCGCTGTAGCTACTGTGAAGGTCTTCTTAGGGTGGACAGAAAAGAGAGACTATTAGTTTATTAGAACATCAGGCTATGATTTTTTTTAAAAAAAGATTCCAATAAGTTCAAGAATATTGTTTTCTGTTTTATTTTAATTTCCTTTTATCTGTCTGTTTTTTCCCGGGGAAAACAGAGGCCAGTGAATGAGAGTGAGAGTCTGGAAGGATACAATTAAACTTCAGGACAACCCAAGCAGAAGGGAGTGGATGCATTTGCTACCCATCCTCACTGTGTATGTGGTTGGCTCTGCTCGATGACAACACCCAAATTGCCAGAATACCTTAAACTTTCATTTTGAAGGACTAGATTATGCATGATGCAAGTACATTTATTTTATGTGATTTTCCCAAGACTATTGTCTGAAAGGCCCTGAAAAGATTTTTTTTAATCCTTTAAGAATTAGCAATGACAGAGAAGCTACCCAGATGCTTTAGTTTGGGTCAGAGTCATGAAGAGGTCTCTACACACTGCTCTTCCCCCCCACCCCTGCTTCTCACAAGAAGGCTCTCTGATTGGGCTCACTAAACATTCTTCCCTAGCCACTTAGTGTAGATAACACACAATAATTTCATCAGTTTGATGTTCTTTTGTGTTTCATGTCCATGTTATGCCTGTCGGTCATATCTATCTGAATAATGCATACTACCTCAAACAGAGCCCACCTAATATTTTCTCCATCTTTCCTACAAATTCAGCTTCTTCTGAGCTTTTCCATCCTGAGGTTGCTCTCTTAATGCTCCCATCCACATCAGCCAAGCCAGCCACCTGTGATTTCCCTCTGAACCCTCCTTCACTCCCTTCTCTCTTCCCATTGAAATACCAAGAAAGTCCTACTAATCTAAATAACCTTATATCTAGAGGTACTTAATATAATTTCATGAATCTTTGGTGATAAATAATATTGACTATTCAATATTATTTATTGAAATTGGACTGATTGACAAGTTTCCTTGCTTTCATTTGCTCTTTCCTCTGCTGTCTATATTAATGTTTTTCTAGACACGAAGGAAGAGTCATCCAGACCATCTGACTCCCTAGGTAAAACCCTTAAGCAATCACTGGATGACAAACAAAGCAAAGATTTTCCAAGGTAGATTCTTGCTCCTACTGCCTGTATTTCTACGCTCCTGCTCCTGCTCCTGCTCCTGCTCCTGCTCCTGCTCCTGCCCCCTGCCCCCCTGCCCCTGCCCCTGCCCCCTGCCCCTGCCCCTGCTCCTCCTGCTCCTCCTGCTCCTCCTGCTCCTCCTGCTCCCTCCTGGGTCCTCCTGCTCCTGCTCCTGCCCTGCTCCTCCCTGCTCCTGCCCTTCTTCTGCCCTCCTGCTCCTCCTACTCCTCCTATTCCTTCTGCTCCTCCTCCTGATCTTGTTCCACCTGCTCCTCCTCTTCCTGCTCCTGCTCCTCCTCCTGCTCCTTCTCTTCCTGCTCTTTTTCTTCCTCCTGCTCCTCCTCCTCTTCCTTGTTTAAATAACCCACACTTCAGCAACTCTCTTTTAGTGTCAGCTTGGGTTCCTCAACTGACTTGTTAAGGCAAAGTTTTGCTCATGCTTCTTACTACCTCTAAGATTTCCTCATATTCCTGCCTCACTCTTGCTCAGTCTGGAAGCATCATCTCCAAGAATTTGTGTGTGTGTGTGTGTGTGTGTGTGTGTGTGTGTGTGTGTGTGTGTGTGTGTGTGTGTGTGTCTTCTGCTATCAGCTTCTTAGTGATTTGAATTGGCAGTACCTTGCTATATAAGGCTAGAGAAAGGTAATCCATTCTTTTTGGTGTATTCCCTGCTAAGGATCCTTATGTGTTTCCATACTCACCTGTATCTTATTTACTTACCTGTTTATGTGGTATTGAGATTATCTGCATGTCTAGGTCACCAGCTAGACTGTTGTGTTCTCAGAAGTCTTAGTTCCTGTTGAATCCAAAGTGTCTAGCTGATTATATATGATGCCAGTGACAAAGTATTTAGTCCTTTAATCGGGCAAAACGGTAAACATGAGTGAAGCTAAGCAGAATACCACCAGAAGTCTTGGGAAGCTCACCAGAGTCTATCACTTGAGCTCTACATGAAGGTATTGATGGCTGAAAGAGCCAAAGAAGAAGGTTGGGCTTTCGAGGAAGGATTACAGGATGGACTCTGACTCAGCTTACCTTAAGCAAGGCCATCTAACTCAGTCCTGTACTGATATTGAGGGTCAGATCCTCACACGATCCAGCTCTGCTTTTGTTGGTGGTTCGAAGACTGTTTTATTTTTTCCTCCCCTTCTATTTTTCATTGCCTGACCACAAAAAAAAAGACATATTGGCCTCAAATTTATTAACATGGTTTATTGATTTGTGAGTCTCTTTGGTTTCAAGATGTCTCCATACTTTCCAATGGAAGAAATAAGATGACTGACATTTGACCGTTATCATAGAGGATATCTCCCATTACAGGATAATCATTCTTGGTATATTTCTGCCTTTGGCAGAACTTCCGGAATGTAGATAATGATTTGTTAACATAAAAACAACAACAATAGAAATTTGTTAACATGAGTGTAAAACAAATAAACAAAAACAAAACAAAACAATCAAACAAATAAAAACTTCAATCCACCACATTGGTATATGAATCACTCCAGCAATCATAGTAGGGGGAAAATTTTTATTTCTAATTTTTATTTTCTCCAAAAGAGAATCCAACTAAAATGCTATATCATCTTGTACACAGATTATAGGTATCCTAAAAACGGATGTATTTAGCCTTGCGAACTCTGTGTTTTCAGGGTTTATGGCTACTATTGTCTC
Organism: Rattus rattus; assembly: GCF_011064425.1. Lineage (NCBI taxonomy): Eukaryota > Metazoa > Chordata > Mammalia > Rodentia > Muridae > Rattus > Rattus rattus. The sequence goes on along the minus strand of NC_046167.1, from coordinate 35,582,994 downwards.
TGAAAATGCAAAGATCCTCACAGAAGGGAACTACAAAGTCTCTGAGATAGCATCTCCATGGCATCAGAGAGAGTCAGGGGTGACTTTGAGCACTAGTTCTGAGGCAAAGGAAGAGACTCTGACTAATCAATGAGTGGAGAATCAGCAGGATGAGACTAAGCCCAGCGTGATCGAGATGTGTTCTTCTCAGCACTTGCAATGCCAAGAAAGGGGATGTAAGTGTTTGTCCAGTAGAAGAGATGCAGTCACCACATGCAGGGACATGGGATGAATAGATGCAGTCTCCATATGCAGGGAACAGTCTTCTACGGTTGCCTGCTGCAAGGCTGAGGTCTGGTTTCAAAGCTACAAACTTCTCAAATGGTTTTATCTCAAATGTTCCAGGTGGAATTATGGGTAGGTTGGGTGGAATATAGCAAAAGGAAGCTCTAGACTAGATAAAATGTTATCCCATAACAAGGAGGTTGTTGTAGCTGCATCCATTTCCCTGCGATATTAAAAGTCAACATTACTTTTTACCACATCTTGCAAAAAAAACAGACAGACTCATGCTTCTGAAATCCATTATAATAGGGTCAGTTAAGTGCTCAAAGTTTAAAAGAGACCTAAGACATCCTGCATTAACCAAGAATGTGTTTATTAAAACAAACAAACAAACACACAAACAACAACTAATGCAAAAAACCTTTGCACTCTTGTCACCATGTAGATTGTTATTTATAAATATATCTATAAGGGAGGCACTTGAACTTTACAGGAGGGATTAGAAGAGTAAGGGTCTCTTGGGTGTCTGAGGTTAGTATTCTCTCAATCAGACTATGTATCTTTTTGCCTTTTGACATTAATGAGATGTTGCCCCATGTCCAGCAGTTGGTAAAGAATTGGCCAGGGTGGGTACAGGGGATGACATCTCACCTGCTGTGTTTGGAGGTGGAGGCACCAGCAGCTCAGCTTGAATCTCAGGCAATTCTTTAACCCTTTGCTTCTGTCCAGTAGAAATCAACGCAAAACAACAAAACAGTTTCTTTCTCCATTATGTAGTTCATTCAACCTGTCCCAGAGCTCATGCCTCAGGAATCTAGTGGGGCTTATGGGATGACAGCTCCTTATGCCTTACTAAAGGGGAAGAACAGAAAGAACTCAGCAAAACTGAGAAATGTGTGTGCTTACAGGAAGTTAAATTGCTATGCTGCATGGTAACTCTATGCTTACCATTTTGAACTGTGAAACTATTTCCAAAGTTCCAAAATCATCTATATGCCCCTCAGCAGTGTATGTTGGGTGCACTGTTTGCGGAATGTTACACACAGTTGCAGTTTCCTTGAGTAGAGACATCTTTGTGGAACTAAGCCGAATCTTTTGTGATTCTTTTTATTTTATCAATGACTAATAATGTGACAAGCAACTTTCATTTGTATATTAGCCGTCTTTCATTTGTATATCAGCCATATGTGGGTCTTTTGGAGAAATTACTACTCAAATCTTTTTCCAGGTTTCAAATTATGCTATTTGATCTTTTATTTTCAAGTTTTAAAGGGTATTTATACATTACATGTCGTGTTTTATAAAGTGGTGGTATAATGTGGTGTGAGGGAGTATCTCAGCCATATTATACCACTATGCAACAGGTCTACTAGAAAAGGAACCTGAAGAGACCACCTCCAGTAAATAGACATGGCTCCTAGTTGAGGGATGGGGCCACCCACGCGGCTCAAAATTTTTGACCCAGAATTGTTGGTAGGGCCAAAAATGAAGCAGAGCCTGAAGGAAAGGCAATTCAGAGACTGTCCCAACTTGGGATCCATCCCATAAGCAGGCACCAAAACCCGACACTATTGCTGATGCCATGATATGCTTGCAGACAGAAGCCTGGCATGGCTGTCCTCTGAGATGCTCTACCAGCACCTAACTGAGACAGATGCAGATACTCACAGTCAACCATTAGACAGAGCCCGAGGACCCCATGGAAGGCTTAGGGAAGGACTGAAGGAGCTGAAGGGGATTGCAACACCATAGGTAGAACAACAGTATCAACTAACCCGGACCCACTCAAAACTACCAGGGACTAAGTCACCAACCAAAGGGAATGCATGAGCTGGTCTGTCCTGTGTCCCCCACCCCAATCCCCACCCCTGCTACATATGTAGCAGAGAACTGCTTTGTCTGGCCTCAGTGGGAGGGGATATGCTTGGTCTTGTGGAAGCTGGATGCCCCAGAGAAGGGGTATGCTAGAGGGGTGAGGTGGGTGGGTGGGTAGGTGGGAAAGTACCCACTTAGAGGCAAAGGGAGGGGGATGGGGTGGGAGGCCTTGTGGAGGGGTATCAGACAGGGAGACAACTTTTGAAATGTAAATAAATAAAATAATTAATTTTAAAAAAAGAAAAAAAGTTTATTGGGAAAAGGAAGAAAACGTGGGAAAGTGGTAGAGGCAGAGGAACGATGGGAAAAATAGAAGAAACAGAAAGCCTTGGACATGTGGGGAAGAGAGAGGGAGAGACGGCCGTGGGGGTAGGATGCGGGAAGAAAGAGAGGGGAGGGGAGGGCAGAGGAGGGGAAGGGAGGGGAGGGGAGGGGAAGGGAGGGGAGGAGAGCAGTCTTCTTATAAACCTGGTTCTGGTTAGTACCTGGCAGGCAGAGAAACAAGCAAGCTGTTGCAGGTAGCTGTTGGGTGGAGCCTAAAGGAATTGCTAACATTACAGATATAGTATATTTTCTAAATTACTGTAAATCATCGCCCTTGTTTAATGTTTAGTAGAATTGATCCCTCTAATCCCTCTATCCCTTTGTGTCTAGGGCTTATCTATGGATTTTGTCCTATCTTTGTGTGTAGGTGTGTGGTGGTGGTATGTGTGTGTGTTTCTCTCTCTCTCTCTCTCTCTGGAGAGAGAGAGTAGGGTGGGGGAGGAAAGGAGGAGAGGAGGTCAAAGGGCAATCTGTGATGTTCATCCTTATCCTTCACCTTGTTTGTGACATGTTCTCTGGTCATTTACTGCTGCATATGCTAGACAAGCTGTCCTGTAGCTTCCAGTCTCTAACCTTCCCCTTTTGTTTTAATATAAGTATACTAGGATTACAGATACACTACTGCGTGTGGGTTTACATGGGAACTGAATTTAAGTTCTCTTCCTTGCATGGCATTTTCCCAGCCTAGATTATTAAAAATATATCCAATTAAATTACCTATTAATATTTTTAGAATTTATTGATATATATTTTCTATTTCTTCTTGGTTGTTTTAAGTTTGAATTTTCTTGGGATTTTTTCCATTATGGCTGCTGTCTTAGTCAGTGTCCTATTGCTGTGAAGAGACACCATGACTACCGCAGCAACTCTTATAAAGGAAACTTGTAATTTGAGGCTGACTTACAGTTCAGAGGTTTGGTCCATTGCCATCATTATGGGAAACAAGGCAGCACACAGGCAGGTATGGTGCTGAAGAGGTAATTGAGAATTTACATCCAGATTCAAAGGCAGTGGGGAGAGACAGGTCCATTGGACCTGATTAGAGTGTTGAAAACCTCAAAGCCCACCTCCAGTGACACATTCAGGCCACATTCCCAAATAGAGACACTCCCTGGTGATTAGGCATTCAGATCTATGATGCTATGGGGGCCAATCTTATTCAAACTACCAAGTTACATAATTTGGTTGTGAACACTGGTCTTTTATCTAATATAAGTAAGAATATACCCACTTTTACCTCCAAATTTAGTCATTTGAGTTTTCTTTTTAAAACTCTAGCATCCCCTTTCTCTGAGAAATCAAGCCTTCACAGGACCCTCCCACAGAGGCCAGACAAAGCAGTCCTCCTCTTCATATGTAGGAGGGGCCAAGGACTAGACCGTGTAGACTCTTAACTGGTTGACTTATTAGTTAAATTTCTATTAAACTTGTTAGTCAAAAGAACCTAACTTCTCAAAGAGCCAACTTATGCCTTGGTTGGTTTCTTATCTATTATTATTTTTTATATTATCTACTTCACTTATTTGGTTTTTAATCATTATTGTATTTTTACTACTATTTGGCTTTGAATTCTGCTTGGTGACCCACCCTTACCCACGCTCAGTATGTTACAGTGAGAGTTTAATGTATTAGTTAAGTCTCTTTTGCTGGGATAGAACACACTAACAGAAAATAACATCAGGAAAAAAGGGTTCGCGCAGGCTCGCATTTCCAGGGATCTGGAATCTGTCACAGCCAGGAAAGAATGGCAATAGGCCAAGCGGGGAAGGCATGGGAACAAGCAGGGAGAGCATGGCTCAAGAGCCACATTTTATTTACCAAAGGTGAGATGTGGGCCTTTGCTTAACCTGGTGTATCTTTCAGAGCTGTCATCTCTTTCTTGTTTTCATTTTTGAAGTCAATAACCCATTATGTGGTATCCATTAGAATATAAATACATTATATTACCAAAGAGGGTCATGAAGACTCAACTTACCAAATACACTCAAGGCCCAAAATAGAAGGGACATAAGGTGCTTGCTACTCTCTGGACTTCAAGTGGATACTTGGTGTCTCTAGAACCTTCACATCTAATAATTGCTAGATCAGCAGGTCTTGTTCATTGATAATCATCAGCTGCTTCCCATGGATTCCCTCAAAGAACTCCCCTACCCTCTCTTTCCACATAGCAGTAATGTACAAACATAGTGAACTCTACCTGAAAAGACAGTACACTTGCATTGCCACTGGGAAGTTCTAGGCAGAAAAATAAAGCAACCAATGTCATAAAAACAGTATGCGATCCAATGGGAAAAGGGTGGATGATTTGGTCTTTCCTGGGCTGATCATGCAATGGCTCCAGGTTGACATTTGATAAGGAGTCTGACTGAAATCTGTGTTCTTATTAGATAGGTGTGTCACAGGTCAGCTCCTGGAAACTGTTCTGCCCTATCTGGACGGTGTGTTTCTTTTCACATCCACATGCCACTGTTTCAGGCAGGTTTCCAGGAGGATCATCTGGAGGGCAGTTTATTTCTAGTTCCCTTCCTTCTAGCAGTGGCCAAGAAGAAGCAGACAAATCAGAGGCGTTGCACTGATGTATCAGCTATAGGTTTTCTGGAAACTTGACATGTCACAGAAGCACAATTACCCTGTGTTAGTCTGGTGATTTTATAAACTCTCTCTTGTGTGTTATACCCAGTTCAAATTTACATAGCTATTAAGTTATTTTCACATGTACATGCTGGCTCATTTTGTTTTCAAGAATTTTGTTTTTGTGCCTAAGAATAAAAGACATTTTGGGTCATGTAAGAATATTGTTGGCTGCCTGGGGATTGTAGATAAGCTCTTGACCCAATCACCAAAACTGTGTGTTATTTAACTTTATGAGATTGAGATCGATATTCTTCATGATTTATTTATTTATTTATTTATTTATTTATTTATTTATTATGCTCAATTTTGACATTTTGTAATCCAACTAATGCATTGCCTCCTTGGATATTAGAATTTAATTTGTCTTTCACCAATCTGTTTATTCTCTGCTTTTAGGATGGGACTAACGTTCTCTGTCACGTAAACAGGGATGTATGTTTCCATGACTTACCTGCAGCCAGTTTCTACTGCAAGTCTGTTTTCACATTTCTTTGAAGAATGCTGAGTTAAATGAAACAGAATAATACTACACAAATTAATTTGCCAACAAATTTTAGTCACGTGAAGTGGCATTCTGTGAGACCAGTAAGTAAAAGTAGAATTCCCACATATGGAGTATCAGTATACTAGCCTTGCCTTCTGGGTGATGCAGTCTGTGGTATCTACTGTTGTATTTGACCCTTTGAAAAGATGTCAAATACCAGTTTATTCTGGTCATTTGCAAGAGGCTGACGTCAGTCTTGATAGGGTCATTCCTCAGAATAGATATCTTAACCATGTGATTCTCTGTCCTTCACTATAACCCTAGAGGTGATCCTTCTGGAGTCACCAGATGCCATATTGAACAAATGGCACAGCGTGCTGCAGGAAGCCTTCCATATACTAGAGAGTGATTTTGGTTGTTATGGAGATACATCTTACTATCTCTTCTGAAAACGTTGATATCCATTTCCTGACAATAAGCCATTTATAGATCAAAACACATTTGTATTGCTATTTCTGAATACATTTATATCTTGCTTGGAAGTTGTTTTTCCTGAATAGAAAGAAAGCCTTATTAAGCATAAAAGAACTTGCAAAAATGTATACTTAGCTTTTCTCAGTGCTGAAAAATCAACTGAGATCCTTACTTATGCTGGGCAAGTACTCTACACAGCTATATCCCCATCACTTAACCTTATAAAACGTTTATGTCCATCTTAAAATCAGGTGATGTAATCTTCACTTGGTGGTTGACTATCAATAAGAAGGTAGGCTCTCAGTCTTGACTTCTAAAGGGTATTTTGGTAAAAAGAAAAAAAAGTGAAATGTAGGATAATGTCATTATAAAGGTGAAGGCAGGTACAAGATAGAATGAGGCCTGTCATTGGACGAGGAGGAAGAATGGGCTGGAGAAAAGTTTTAGAGAGGGGAGGAGACTGGAACAAGGAGAGAGAGAAGCACAGAGAACATGGAAATAGATGTTAAGATTCCTCTCTGCACATTTACAGGTTGTTATGAATATTCTTAAGGGATGGATGTGTCCAGGGCTTTGTATGTCTAGATGAGCAAACTGTGTATTATCAGTTGGATCAGAGGTTATCGTGTTGCTTGTTCTTTCAACTTAGGTTCAAGAGAGTGTGTGGTGGCTAGACATGTTGTTTGCCATGAAATTGGGATGCATATGTCTGGCATGGTGGTGACCTGCCTTGGGAACTAGACAGGTAGAGAGATTGTCGCCAGGCTCAGAGAGTAGCCCTGACAGTGTGATATGGACTAGAGCAAAGTGGCTGAGACACTTTGCTGACTGAGATGAAGGTACCTACCAGATATCTTGGGGCACTGTGGTGCCTGACCTAGTGTGGGGTAAAAGTCAGCTTTTTAAATACTTTTACAGCAGCACGTTAGTGCCTCAGATATCATAGATTCATGAACTAAACCTTATGGCTAAAACTTAATAAAAAACGATCACATTGTGAAACAGGATGTTTTATGAGAGAATGCTCAGTGAGAATGCTTTGTTTCCCCTGTTCTGCTAATCTCATCCTCTGTGATTTCAAGTCACCACTCTACCACAGGATCTAAGCATATATTTTTCTCTATAGAAACTGTACAGATAATTTTTAAATATGCTGATCTTTCTTCTGATGATGATTGTCTGCATTCCCTCTCAGGGCCCTCCCACTAAGAAATGGAAAGAGGGTAATATTTTTGTTCCCTCATTCACATTTGAAATAATATGGTATAGGCCAAATGGATCTGACTTGAAGTATCTCATTAGCCTTCCATGTCCCCACTGTTAAGGCAATATTAGATCAGCCTTAACAACAGACTCATCTAAACTCCTATCATGTTTTCAATCATGCTAAACAGACAGAAAGCTTCATATGTGGCCTTACAAATTACCTAAACTGCATTGTATTCCAATGAGTGCCTTTACTTTCAAAGGAAAATTATCTTTGTTTTGAGGACTCGGAGTACATTTTGAATAATACATCCTAGTAAATTTCTTCTTTTTCCAACATAACACTATATAGAAAGACCAGGAAAGGATTTGGAGGATGGACTGTGTCTGGCAAATGAACTGACTAAACTATGTTTGCATCATTCTCTGGATAAAACAGCAATTTTACCATTCTGGTAACAGTTTATCCCTTTTGTTTCTTTAGAAGCTAATAGCTATAAATGGGTGACTAAAACCTGACTCAACAGAATTACCTATACAATTTGGACAAAGCTTCATGGTTTGCTTGCAAAGATTCTGAAAGGAACCATGGAGAGGAGTTTGTGATTGTTCCAAGTGTTGCTCCAACATGCCAAGAGATCCTGAACTCTGTCTATTCTCAGACAATAAGGCTTCTGGTTCTGCCAGAATGTATCTTTTTCATTTTACCATATTTCGTAGGATATGATACTTTGCATAGTGAGATCTTGAACATTTCCCATCACAGCCTTCTCTGAGTTCGAGATCAATAAAGCACAACTTGGGTGTGACTTGGGTGATTTATCAGTTGTCCAAGTAGGTGAGAAAAGGCGTCCCTGTTTATTCTTCCATGACTGTAGAATCTTTCGCTGCCTGATAGCCATTTTATGCAAAGGTAAGGAATGACTCTTACCCATGTACAAAGGGCGCTGCCAAGATCCAAAGGTGGGGATGTTATCCTTTCATAGCTGGATAAAGGAAAGTTGAGATTGGATCATGGGGTGTTATTACAGCTCACTAAATTCATGTGTTAAGTAATGAGGGAACCACAGAATCTCTACTTAATGACGAAAAGGACAGGCTGCTAATTCCTCCGAACACAATGCATTTCCTAGGAAACTGATAACCAAATGTCCTCACAGTTAAATAAAGCATCCGCCCTGCTTCCCCGTCTTGGCTATCCCACCCTTAATCAAATCTAAAGCTGAAGAAGCACTGGGATAAATTAAGGCTATGCAGTTTCTAGAGAATGTATTACCTTTATTAATTGTATGTGTATCTGTTTGTGTATGTACACACATATGACTATGTGTATGTATGAATGTCGGACAACGTGTGGAAGTCAGTTCTCTTTCTCTACCATATGGTTCTGTTAGAAATTTGAATTTGTTCAAATTCAAGTGATCATCAGGCTTGACCGTGGGCAATCGTGCCCCTGAGCCATCTTATAAGCCTTGGCTCTGTCCTCTTCCTATTGTTATAAATCAGGGAAATAAAACATAAGAAACATAGGAACATAAGAAATACAAAGCTTGCACCCCAATTCCTTCTTCTCTAATGTGAAGTCTATGAGGAAAATAAGCAAGCACAGAGAAATTGTAAGAAGAAAGCATACTTTTAATAATTTATATTTAGTGAATTTGCATGCAATCTACCATACTCAATTTTTTAGTTTGTTTGCTTCAGGAACCTAAGAAAACTTCTAAATGAAATAATTGACTTAATGAAGATTGGGATATGTTCTTTTTTTGTCTATATCTTTGAGGTTTTACAGAGTTAGGTCAGTATCTACAGGAGTTTGACTCAACAGGTCAATATTTAAAGATGCCCAGATCTCCCATATGCTGTAAGGCATTTCTAAATTACCTACAAAATGGAAATAGGATACACATAATTTTTTTCTATATATTATAGAAGGAATAATGGCAAGAAAGGGAAGCCTATGCACTTTCATCATGGGAGAAACCAGTGTAGGTAAAACTATAAGGCCTGTGATCCTAATCAGGGTGGATCTGTGACTAGGAAACCCACAGCTTCAAAGAGCTGGATGCACAAAATTCTGTGTGAATAGAAACAATGAAATGTGATGAGACAATCTTGCTATACCTGAAACGTTTATAGAAAAATTCCCACCTTCTAAAAATCTACAACTCATATGGACTAGGCTATAAACTGGCTAGACTGCTCCTCATGCCCACCGGGCTAAGCTGACTGGAACTTTTATACCAAGTCAACTGTGAAACTTAATCTCAGCTTCATTTTGTTGTCAAATAAACTTGAAGTTGACATGATCACTATAATATCTGAAAAGTAGATGCAATTTATAGACTTTCTGTCTATAAATTAGTGGCTTTTCCTAGCTTCTGGCATCTGAGAAAGTGCACTGTGGAGTTCATACATCTTTAGAGAAAACCTTTATATGTCCACTAGGCATTGAGAGTCACCTTCAAAGACGGAAAAGACATTGAAACTGATCAGAGAATTCCCCATGGCCTACAGGAAGGAAGTGCTACTGGTCACTGGTGAAAAGACCTGCTTTGGGTAAACACATATGGAGGATGAGGGCAGGACAATGTTTAGCACAGAGGAGCAGCAGATGGGTTCCTGGCAGTAAAGCCTCAAGCAACAGGTCCCACTCACAAAGAGCCATGATATACTTGTAGGAAACAGCTGACCCTTACTTCAAGAGTTTCCCAGCCATGACAGACCAGAGAAAACTTACATATCTTCCCATTATCCCTTAAATAATAAATGTTTTTTTCCATATTTATTAACTTGAGTATTTCTTATTTACATTTCATTGTTATTCCCTTCCCGGTTTCGGCCAACATCCCCCAACCATCTCCTCCCTTCTCTATGGGTGTTCCCCTCCTCATCCTCCCCCCATTACCGCCTTCCCCCCAACAATCACATTCACTAGGGGTTCAGTCTTGGCAGGACCAAGGGCTTCCCCTTCCACTGGTGCTCTTACTAGGATATTCATTGCTACAGCTGCTAACAACCATGGTGATCCAAGCAGCCTCCAGACACCAGCAGCACTTCCAGGAGATGTTCAAGTACAGTATGATTTTCTCCCAATTCCTCCCTTACCTGGCCAAGTGAGCGCAGCAAAGGCTTCGTGGGTGTCAGTACACTTCCACAGAGATAAAATGACTTTAATGACAAGATTGTTCCTGGTTTCCAAGGTAGCTCTAGGAATTGTATTGTTCCTGTCTTTCTGATCTTCAAATGCTAATATGTCACCTGGACTTTTTGACCAGGCTAAGTGTAAGTCATGCGGTACATAAAGAAACAAAACAAAACAAAACAAAACAACCATTTCAAAGAAATAAAGACAATTTCCAACATTTACATGGGCTATACTTTATAGATCTGTTCCAACATGGTTGAAATAAAAGTTAAAACCTGATGTGCAGTTTTAAGTCATATCCTTTTGGGTCAATACTTGTATCTGAATGAAAATATTGTATTTTCTTCACCTGAATGGGTTCAGTTGGCCTAACTCACTTTTCTTTAAATTATTTTCTATTTACTCTTTGATATGTAATACATATGCAATACATACAGATAAACAATGTATTTTGAGAAATCAACCCCTTATTCTCCTCCAGTTCTTCCCAGATTGACCAAATCTACATCCACCTACCAATTTTTTGACTTACTTTATTTTAAATAACCTGTGCAACTAGTGCTGTCTGTGTAGCATGGGCAACCTACTGGGGGCTACACTCTTGAAGAAAAATGACTCTTCCTCCTCTAGGAAGGAAATGTTATAAATAATGTCTCAGTTATGACTGTGCCTTGTGAGACCCCAGCCCACCCCTATACTGGGGTATTGATTGGTTTGATCCTGTGCAGGTCTTATGCAGGGATAGAATCTGTGTTGGTGCCCATAAAACAGTGCCACTGAAGTCTCTGAAGCATTTCTCTTAACCCCATGTTCCCCAGAATCTTTGTGCTATTCTCCTAGCTTTCTGGATGAGTATATGCCCTGTGTTAGGGCTGAGTACCTCAGACTCATTTACCTTTTGCTTGTTAACTAGTTGTGGCTATCTCTATGCATTAATGCGGCCATGGTGAGGGGGCTTCTTCAAAAAGAGCTGCGAGCTGGATTAATCTTTAATAAGTATAAAGCAAAGTGTTTAGAAAGCAATTTGAGTCCATGTCCACTTAGCAAAGTAATGCTAGAAATTTCTCATATTATGCTGATAATTTCACCTACGAGATTGTTGTCGGGTTTATAGAACCAGGTATGAAATCCCTTCCTTGGAGTGGACCTTAAATCCAATCACGAAATAGTTATCCACATAACATTACACCACTATTAAGCCATATCTTGCCAGGTCGATAGTTATTAATGCTTGCAGGATTTAGACCTGGATAAGGCTGTTGACTTTTCTCTCTGAAGCACCCTACAAAGACAACACTTTCAGATACATGAATTGTAGCCGGCAGGGAGGAAACTTGTAGTCAGTATCAGCTTGACAGTTTCTATTCCTTGTGACCAAAGTCTGTGTTATCTTCAGCAATGGGGTCCAACCCCCATAGACAACCAAGTGCAGTAACAATAGCTCAGAATGTTAAAGGCTTCCAGGAATCCTCGTGAGCAACTTTTTTTTTTATTATTATTAATTTGGTCAATGGCATCTCTTTTCAGTGAAAGATTTTTGGTCTCATTGATTTAGTTTTAATTGTTTTTCTGTTTATTTTAGCTTGTGTTTCATTAACTTCTCCTGTTATCTATGTTATTTCTTCTTGTCTCTAGCTTTTGATATTCATTTTTTGTCTCCAACGAGTTATGGTGAGTCATAAAAGCTTTTAAGACCTTATTTATTTATTTATTTATTTTTTAAAAACTAGATACTTGGAGCTACAATCTTCCCTCTTACGAATGAATGCTGCCATTGTATGCTTGAGTATGTCGTTTTCATTTCCACTTCACTCTAGGAATTTTTAACTTTTTAAATCTTTTTTTCACTGATTCAGTCATCATTCAACAGTATGTGATTTAATCTCAATGACTGCCTTTATTTTCTGTAGTTTCTCTTGTTAATTTCTAGTTTCATTCAATATTGTCAGATAGACTAGAGAGCACTATTTTTATTTTCTATTCTTTGGTTGAAGGATAGTTAAATTTTTCTAGTTTCTGGCTATTATGAATAAAGTTGTTATGAACACAGCTGAGCAAGTGTCCTTGTGGTATGATGAAATATCTTTTGGGTATATGTCCAGAAGTATTATATAGCTGGGTCTTGAGGCAGAAGTATTCCCAATTTTCTGAGAAACTACAAAATTGAGTTCCAAAGAGGTTGTATAAGTTTGTACTTCTACCTGCAATAGAGGAATGTTTCCCCTTGCTACACATCCTCACCAGCATGTGCTGACACTTGAACTTTTTATCTGATTCGTATAAGATGGAATTTCAGAGTCATTTTAATATGTATTTCCCTGATGATTAAGGACCTTGGATATTTTGTTAATTGCTTCTAGGACATTAGAAATTCTTTGGTTAAGAATTCTCTGTTTAGCTCTATATCCCACTTTTTAATTGAATTATTTAGGTTCTTGGTGTTTAATTTCTTTAGTTCATTATCTTTTCTGGACATTAGCCTCTGTTGGATGCAGAGTTGGTAAAGATCTTTTTCCATTCTGTGGACTGCTGTTTTGTCCTATTGATGGTGCTCTTGGCCTTACAGAAGCTTTCCAGTTTCATTTACTAACTGTTGATCTGTTCAGGAAGTTAACTCCTGTGCCAATTTGTTCAAGGCAGTTACCAAATTTTTCTTCTATTAGATGCAGTGTATCCTGCTTTATGTTAAGGCCTGTTGTCCACTTTGCTTGAGTTTTGTGCAGGGTGATTAATATGAATCTATTTCAATCCAATTAGACTAGTACCACTTGCTGAATATGCTTTCTTTTTTTCCATCTTATGGTTTTGTTTTCTTTGTCAAAAATCAAGTATCTGTAGATGGGTGGGTTTATTTCCGAGTCTTTGATTCTACTCCATTGAACAACCTGTTTTATTTTATCCCAATACCATGTGGTTTTTATTACTATTGCTCTGTAGTACAGCTTAAAATCAGTGGTGATTCTTCCAGAAGTCCCTTTTTATTTTCAGGATTTTTTAGGATTGTTTTAGCTATCCCGGGTTTTTTGTTTTTCCATATGAAGTTGAGAATTATACTTTTAAGGTCTGCAAAACATTGTTAAAATTTTGATGAAAATTACATTGAATCTGTAGATTGTTTTGGTAAGATGACCAGTTTTACTATGTTAATCCTATGGATTCTTGAGCATGGGAGATCTCTCCATCTTCTTTATTTTATTTCTTTAGAGATTGGAAGTTCTTGTCCTATAGGTCTTTCACTTGCTTGGTTAGAGTCACACCAAGATAGTTTATGTTATTTGTATATATTGTGAAGGATGTTGTTTCACTAATTTCTTTTTCAGCCTACATATTATTTGTGTAAAGAAGGTTTACTGAATTTTGAAAGTTAATTTTATAGCCAAGCAACTTGCTGAAGGTGTTTATCAGCTGTAGGAGTTTGCTAGTAGAATTTTTGGCGTCCAGAAGTGTTATAGCTTGATCTTGGGGTATAAGTATTCCCAATTATTTGAAAAGTCACCAAATTCATTTAGAAAGAGATTGTATAAGTTTGTACTTCTACCTATTATATGATGTATACTATAACGTAATCTGAAAATAGTGATACTTTGACTTCTTCCCTTCTAATTTGTATCCTTTTGGTTTCCTTTCATTGTCTTATTGCTCTAGCTAGAACTTCAAGTAGTATGTTGGATAGATACTGAGATACTTAGTGGTAAGCCTTGTCTTTTTCCTAATTTTAGAGGAGTTGCTTTATCTTTCTCCCCATTTAATTTCATGTTGGATGTTGTCTTGCTGTCTATTGCCTCTGTTATCTTTAAGTATGCACTATATATCCCTGATTGCTCTAAGACTTTTAACATAAAGATGCTGGATTTTGGCAAAGACTATTTCAGCATCTAATAAGATGACCATTTTTTTCATTTAATTTACATGTTGGATTACACTGATGTGTTTTGGTCTATTGAACCATCCTGAATCCCTAGGATGAAGCCTACTTGATCACAGTAAAGCATATCTTCTTGGATTCAGTTTGCGAGTATTTTGCTGAGAATTTTTGTATCAATATTCTCAAGAGAAATAGGTCTGAAATTTTATTTTCTTGCTGAGTATTGAGTGTAGTTTATGTATCATGGTGATGGGGGCCTTATGATTTGGTAATATTACTTCTGTTTCTATTTTGTGGGAAATTTTAGGAGTCATGATATTAGCTCTTCTTTGCAAGTCGGAAAGAATTCTGCACTAAAGCCCTGGGCTTTTTGTGGCTGTTGTTAAGAGATTATAAATGACTACCAAGGCAGTGAGGCAAGAAGGAATGGGTGGGTGGGGGAACACCCTCATAGAAGCAGGGGGAGGGGTATAGGGTAGGGGGATTATGGAGGGGAAACCGAGAAAGGGGAGAGCATTAGAAATGTAAATATAAAAATCCAATAAAAAAAGAAAGTCTGAAAGAATTCTGCATTAAAACTATCTGGCCCTGGGCTTTTGTTACTGTTGTTGGGAGATTCTAAATGACTGCTTCTATTTCCTTAGGAGTTATAAACCTATTTAAATTGTCTATCTGATCTTGATTTAACATTTTGGTAAGTGGTATCTATCAAGAAAATCATCTATTTCATTTAAAACTTTCTAATTTTGTGGAGTATAGGCTTTGGAAGTAAGATCTAATCATTTTTAAATTTCCTCAGTTTCTTTTGTGTCTCCCTTTTTATTTCTGGTTTTGTTTATTTGGATACTGTCTCTCTACCTTTTATTTAGGTTGGATAAGGTTTTGTCTATCTTGTTGATTTTCTCAAACAAAACAAAACAAAACAAAACAAAACAAAAACAGAAACAAAAAGTAGCTCTTGGTTTTCTTGATTTTTTTGTATTGTTCTCCTTGTTTCTAATGTATTGATTGCAGCATGGAGTTTGATTATTTCTTGCTGTGTGATCCTCTTGAGTGTGTTTGCTTCTTTTTGTTCTACATTTTTCAGATATGCTTTTAATTTGCTAGAATTGGATCTGTCCAATTTCTTTATGAAGAATCTTAATGCTATGAACTTTCTGCTTACCTGCTTTCATTGTGTCCCATAAATTTGGGTATTTTGTGCCTTCATTTTCATTGGATTTTAGAAAGTTTTTAACTTCTTTCTTTCTTGATTCCATGGTCATTTAGTAGAAAGTTGTCCAGTTTCAATGAATCTGTAGGCTTTCTGTTGTTTCAGTTGTTGAAATACAGCTTTAATGAATGGTGATCTGATAGGATACAAGGGATCATTTCAATTTTGTTGTATCCATTGGGGATTGCTTTGTTATCAACTATATATTCAATTTTGGAGAAGATTCCATGGAGTTCTAGGAAGAAGGTATATTGTTTTGTGTTTGGATGACATGTTCTGTAGTATCTATTAGGTCCATTTGATTTATACCATTTGTTAGTTTCATTATTTCTTTGTTTAGTTTCAGTCTGGATGACCACTCCACTGGTGAGAGCTGAGTGTTGAAATCTCCCACTATTAATGTGTGGGGTTCAGTATGTTGTTTAATCTTTATTAATTTTTCTTTTATGAATGGGTGCCCTTGCATTTGGGGCATAGGTGTTTGGAATTGAGACATCATCTTGGTGAATTTTTCTTTTGAGTGAGTATGAAGTGTCCTTCCCCATCTCTTTTGATTAGTTTTGATTGAAAGTCTATTTTATTAATTATTAGAATGGCTACTCCAGCTAGTTTCTTGGGTCTCTTTGCTTGGGAAACCTTTTTCAAGCCTTTAAGCCTATTTTTGTTGCCGAAGTGTGTTTCTTGTATGCAACAGAATAATGAATCCTGTTTTCACATCTATTCTGTTAACTTGTATCTTTTATTTGCAGAAATGGGACCATTGATGTTGAGAGATACTAACGACTTGCAATTGTTAATTTCTATTATTTTGATGGCGTGTAGTAGTATACGTGTATGTAGTATGTTGTGTAGTAGTGTGTGTGTGTGTGTGTGTGTGTGTGTGCGTGTGTTCCTTTTTTTGGTTTGAAGTTGTGGTGTTATTTATTTTCTGTGTTTTCATAAGTGTTATTAGCCTCCTTGCATTGGAGTTTCCTTTTAGTATTTTCTGTAGGGTAGAATTTATGAGTAGGTATTGTTTAAATTTGGTTTTGTCATGGTATATCTGGTTTTCTCCAACTATTGTGATTCAGTTTTGCTAGGTATGGTAGTCTGAGCTGAAATTTGTGGTCTCTTAGAGTCTACAAAGCATCTGCCCTGGCCCTTCTGACTCTCAGAGACTCTGCTGAGAAGTTGAGTGTAATTCTGATAGGTCTGCATTTATGAGCTACTTGGTCTTTTTCCGTGAACCTTTTAATATTTTTTTCTTTATTCTGTATATTTGGTGTTTATATTATTATATGGCTGGAAGAATTTCTTTTCATGTCCAATCTTTCTTGTGTTCTGTAAACGTGTGTTTGTCTTTCTTAGGTTGGGAAAATTTTTTTCTATGATTTTGTTGAGTCTGGAGCTTGTAGCTGGGACTCTTCTCCTTTTTCTATTCTTATTATTCATAGATTTGGTCTGTTTTACAGTGTCCCAGATTTCTTGGGTGTCTTGTGCCGTGAACTGTTTAAATTTGGCATTTTCTTTGTTATATCAATTTCTTCGGTTGTAGCTTCTATGCCTGAGACTCTCTCTTCCATCTCTTGTCCTCTGTCCGTGATGCTTGCATCTGTGGTTCCTGTTCTCTTCTCTAGGTTTTCAGTGTCCAGTATTTCCTCAGTTTGTGTTTTCATTATTGTTTATTTCCATTTTCAGTTCTTGAGCAGTTTTCTTCCTTTCCTTCACCTGATTGATTGTATTTTCCTGCAGTTCTTCATTCCTTTCCTCTTTAAAGGCATCTATCATCTTTGTAAGATTGGATTAAGCTTGTCTTCTTGTGCTTCTGCTTTGTTAGGATATCCAAGGGTGGCTGTAGCAGGAGAGCTGTGCTCTGGTGCCTCATATTGCCCTCTCTTGTTGATTGTGTTCTTACACTGTCCTTTAGCCATCTGGATGTTCCTGATGCCAGCAGGACATCTCAAGGAGGCAGGCAATGGATCTCAGGAAACAACGTACTTCTGCTCACCTCTGCTGGTTATACTCCAGGTAGACTGGGCAGGCAGGGGATTTGATTTGATGAGTTTGATTTAAGAGCCAATAGTTATTCTGAGGATCTCACCTTAAATTTTATATAACCTTTATCTCTTGATGTATTCATCATATTTTTTGTTCTGTATGTTTAGTTTTTCTTAGTAATTATATAGTGTGATGTGTTTATTTCCTGGCCCTTCCATGAATTTTTTTGGCAATAACTCTTTTATCTTTAAGAACATCTCTTTGTTGATACTTAGAAATATTTCTTTTGTCTTTATTAGAGAGATTTATACAGATTTAACACTAATTTATTTTTTCTTTTCTGCCTATAATTCATGTTACACTTTTCCTCTGTATAATGTCCAAAAGTTCTTATGTATTTTATTTACACAATTATGCATATGAGTTGAAAGAAAAGAAAAAGGCAGAGGTAAACAAGTGCATCACGAATCGTGATTAGAATTAGGTTACTAGATGGGACACAAAAGAGTGGGTATAAACAAATGGCAAAAGAAAGATGGAGGTGGGTGAGAGTTTTAGCTAATGATTGATTTTTTTTGAAGGAGGAGGATAAAGAAGTGGTCTTGTAGCACATGACTGTAAGAGGAAAGGCTGTGGAAAAGTGTAAAAAAAGAAGAGAAAAAAAAAAAAAAGAAAGACAGAAAGAGAGAGAGAGAGAGAGAGAGAGAGAGAGAGAGAGAGAGAGAGAGAAGATAAAATATGTGCCCAGTAAAAGAGAGTGCAAGATGCTACCCACGGTATTCTAGCACTAAGATTTAGCAGTCAACAGGAAAATAAGTTCTGAGCGGAGATACACAATAGTGAAGATAGTAGCCTGAATACTGTTTTGGTCTCCTGTTGCTATCCACTGCAGTATCCTGCTGATTTTTTTTAACCAGTTTTGTTCTCTTTTGGAGTTTCAACTTCTACTTCTGTGTGGGATTTCCTTGTGGCGGTGCTTGACGGCATTCTGTGTACTGATTATACGCAGGAACACTCTGCCCAGCTGCAGTTGCTGTGAACCCAGAGGACATGCAGCATGGGCGCCTAAATGATTCACACGGTTGCATCATTCCCTTTGGGGTGATGATAATGGTCGTGGTGGCAGTCACTGTAGACCTCTTTTCTAGAATTCTTACCAGCACAGTTTTGACAGATACCCTAGAAGTCATTTAATGTCACTTGAAGCTGACTGCCAAGGTTTTCTGAATTCTTTATCATTGGACATAGACACAGCAACATGTCTGAGTTAGATGGCGTGGCGGTTTAAATGAGAATGGCCCCAACAAACTCCCTTGTTGGAATATTTGGGCTGCAGTTGGTGGATATTCGAGGGAATGGGATTAGGAGGTATGCTCTTTCTGAAGGAAGTGTGTCACAGTGGCCAGCTTTGAGGCTTCAAAAGCCTCCCAGCATCGGCAATGAACTCTTTGTTTCCCTATTTATGTTTCACCTGTGATCACTTAGCTGTCCTTGCCATCGTACCCTACTCTGTCAATATGGACTTTAGCGGTCTGAACCTGTAAGTCTCAAATGATGTTTTTATCACAGCAATAGAAAAGTCATTAATACAGATGGTAAAAGAAGTGTGTTGGGGTATTGAGCATGTGGACTCTGACAACTGGAACAGCTAATGGAGTGAGGTAATGCTTCTGTTCCCTTTGTTTCCCTAACTAATCAGTCATTCCTTCCAACATGGCTTCCAGAATGAAGGCTCATCCAGAAATCCTCATAACATTTTTTTTTAGGTTTAGAAAAGGTTTGTAGCAACTCTTAGTATGCACAGTATCACATTATGGTAAATATTACGTTGAAGAAGTATGAAATTATCCTGTTGACTTGTATCCCAGTTATACTGACTTTCTCTAGGTGTTTTCTCATAAGTGCAAGAGAGGGACTCTGAATTGATATGAAGAGGAGCATTTCTAAAGCTTCATTCTTTGCAAGTAGAAATCACTACCCCTAGTTTTATTTTCCTTTTGAATAGCAAATGTTAACGTTAACTCAGAATCTATCAGGAGATGCTTTGAACTTGGAAATGTTCCAAACACAGAGTTTGTAATTTTTGAATTGTATTTAGTATTGTTGCTCATGTGTAAACTGTAGTTTCTCTGTGTGTGGCTATAGGTTTTGCTGTTGATAATATGAATGTAAGTAATATGGTTTATGTCTTTGGAGTATTCTCAATCAAACAGAAAACTATAAAACATTTTAAGTATCACATGTTCTGATGATATGTCTATGGTCTAATATAGACTCCAAGAAAGAAATTAAACTTAAAGAAGCAGTTATGCATATATATCCTACAGAATATGATTCTTGAAGGAAACATTTGCTTGAAGAGTTGAGATGAATTTATGCCATAAAGAAACAGTAGGAAATGAGTCTGGAAAGAAACTCAAGGAGGACATCTAGACACAAACTTAAGTGGGGCCAGAGTGCAGGATTTATATATATGACCCTTTTATAAGTACTAGGAAGCACTGAGAGATTTTAAGGAAAGAGGTATCCTATGTCCGTGTTCCTCTTTCTACATCATTTTGGCAGCATTTGCTGTCAGTTGTTTTGTTGATCCTAGCCATTATTGCTGAGGAAAGATAAAATTAGATGTTGTTGTCATTTGCATTTCCATAATTGCTAAGGATGATGAACACTTTTGAGGTATTCCTTAATAATTTTATTTCTTCTACTGAAAAAAACTCTCCATTTAGACCCACACCATTTGTTTTAATTGGGTCATTTGTTACCTTGACTCTCTCTTTGTTTGTTTGTTTGTTTTTTTCTTTTGTACATTCTGGATTTTAATCCTCTGTCAGATGAATAGATGGAAAAATTCTCTTCCACTCTATGGGTTCCCTCTTCACTACACTGATTGTTTCTTTTGCTATATATAAGGATTTTATTAATGAGATTCTAGTGGTCAATTGTTGGCCTTAATTCCTGGAAATTGGAGTCCTGTTTAGAAATTAGTTTCCTACACCTAACTCTTGTAGGGTACAGTCAATATTTTCTTTCAATCAGTTTTGCATTTCAATATTCAAATTGAGACCTTTGATACAGTTGGATCTAATTTTGTGTAGGATGATTGCGATATAATTTTTTTCTTTTCCTTCCTTCCTTCCTTCCTTTCTTACCTTCCTTTCTTCCTTCCTTCCTTCCTTCCTTCCTTCCTTCCTTCCTTCCTTCTCTCTTCCTCCCTCTGTCCCTCCCTTCCTTCCTTTTGTATATTTTTATACCAAACAGGCAATATGAACAGCCACATACTCACCATCTCTGTTCCTTATGAGTCTCAAGAAAGAGGTTCTATGAACCTATATAGATTTTGTGCACATAGGGAGAGAACATGCATCACAACGGGAAGATCCTCAGGGGGCGTGTAGGACTGCTGTCTAGACAGTAACAAACTTGTTCTTCATAGCTGCTCACTTTAAGTATAACCCTGGAAAATGGTCATTATAAATGAGAGGTAATTCATGTTATACTTAACAGACCTAGCGAGCTGTCCAGAAAACTGGATATCTAAGTAGGACTATCTCCAAATAATACACATCCTAACCTGTATATTTTTAAAACTATATCTTTAATGATTTGAAAGGAGTGAAACAGACCAAAAATTTACACTGCTTTAGTGCCTGTTTTTGTCTGAAATTTTGCTTTCTTAGCTGTGCCCTTTGCTACTATTCCTTACTACTCTGTGGATGGCTCTCATCTGAGCACACCAGTACTTTTGTTTTTTAATTTCTGATTTTCTGGGGATGTGTTTAACTGGTAGTAACAGGAAGGGTATTTTAGCAGACTGGTTTCCTGCTTCGTGTAAAGAGGGAAGCAGACGGTTTCTCCCCTGGTTGTTGGAAACAGGAATGCTGAGATAAGCGTTAGCATTGCATCTCCCTCTTGCTGTATGACAAATTTCTTTCTACTCATGAGCCCTTGGTCCTGTTTTCTCATTTGATCTAACACTCTCAACAGGTGTTATGTGTATGTGGTCATAGGTGAATTTTAATGGTATTTCAAGGCATTCTATATAAAAATCCAAGTAATTTCGTGGATTGCTTTTGTCAAATAATAAAATTATTTGACATAAGTCTTATTGAAAACAGATGTGGAATATGCAATTCTTACAATTTTAAATATCCTTCCCTGGGGTCCTTTTGACTCATGCCAACCTGAAATTTGAAGTAGAAAGTTTCAGCATCCTTTTTTTCCAGGTGTGTTGCCTTTAATATACCGGAAAACTTTGTGGCAAGGAACTCTGAGCTTTAACTAAACCTGTTACCAGAAAGATTCAACCATCACACTGCTAATTAATCAGGAAAGATTTGTACTTCAGCCAGCCTGCCATTTGCTAGAGCTTCAACACATCAGTGGCTGGACTATGGTTTGTAGGTGAGACTGCTTTGGTCACAGAGAGGTCCCATGGCTTAGGCACGTTCAGTTGTTTTCATTTTATTCTCTTCACCAAGACTGCAAATGTTTCACCCCAACTCAATAGAAGGTATTCTCTTGTAGTCATTAAAATATATGAGTGATTCAGCTATAAATTTTTAGCTAGTGTTGTGTTTCTCTGTCTCTCTCCACTGGTATCCTTCTTCTTACCATCTTTTCTCCATTGTCTGAGCATTTCTTGGAATCAGCGCAACTTGGGGGAATGGCTTATGTATTAGCCAGACATGATATTTCCTGGAAGTGAATGAAAACAAAAGGAAAATATAATCACCCATCATAAAGATGGTTTAACTTTGTCTATATACTAAGGAGATTGGAGGAGGAAGCCTTTGTAACTAAAGAGATGCCTTCAAGGAAAAGAATTCCTAGTCTTGTGGCAATGTGTTCCATGTGAGAGACATCCATTCTATCATATAAACAGGAAAAAGCATCACAATTGTAGAATGGATGTGCTACGTCCCAAATTCATGAGTTGAAGCATCATCTCACAATATGACTCTATTTGAGCAAAGAGATTATAAAGAAGTCATAAAGATAAAGTTCAGACTACAGGATGAGGCATGAACTGATGTGGCTGGTGCTCTGCTTTAAAGGAGAAACACTGGAATTGTCTCTTACCCTATAACATAAATACACACTAAAAAGAGAGCTGTCTGCAAGCTGGGAAAAGGCCTTTAACTAAAATCCTGCCAAACCACCTAGAAATTCTAGCTCTCAGAACTCAACTGCGGAAACAATACTCTGTCATATTTTCGTATAGAAGCCTGATCTAAATAACATGGATATACACTTACATTTTCCTCCCTTCCTCCCTTCACAAACAGCCACTTGTGGTCAGAAATGAATACACTCACCTTTGAATGATGGACTGTGGAAAGAACTTGAGAGTAGCAGCATTTCTCCTGTCTTCATTCTAAACTATTCTTCTCATATTTTCTTAGAGGAAATGACATTATACAAACATGAGATAAATAAGGGGAAATTTATTTTTTATTTTTCTGAAACTTACATCAGATTTCTCTCAACCATACATATAACCCTTAAACTTCATGGAAGTATTTGCTGAATAATCTGCCCTGAGATGGTTATTAACAACACTAAAATATCTATGCATTTTGTTTCCCATGGCATCTGTGCACCTAGCAGAGGAAGTTGCAAACAAATGGTTGTTGCATGATGAATGATGCCCTATCCATGACCCATGGGCTTCTAGAAAGAGTACTACAAGTGCTCTTCAGATTATATTTTCCCCTCAGATGAAACATCCACTTTCCTGTCAACAAAAATTGATAAATGTAAATCGCTGCTTTTTACTTTGAAAGTCACACCTGACCCTTTCTTGTAGTTTCTCTGCCAAAGTTACATTAGAAAGCCATCTTGGAAATCGAGTGAGGTAGGAAGGAAAAAGAGAACTTATGTGATGATTTCAGTGAAAGTCAAAGCTACTGGACAAAAAACATGGCTTCTGGAATTCACTAAGATTTTTGAAGGCTCTCCTTTTATATTCTTTTCTCTTCCTTCCTTCCTTCCTTCCTTTCTTTCTTTCTTTCTTTCTTTCTCTCTTTCTCTCTTTCTTTCTTTCCTTCTTTAATTTTTCTTTCTATTTTTGGTGACCTTGGTAGTATAGTTTATTTTTCATTAATTAATTTATTTATTCACTTTACATCTCAATATCTTCTCCCAGTCACCCTCATCTCATAGCTGCCCCCTCCTTCTCCTCTGAAAAGGCTGATCCCCCTGGGTATCACATAAGCACACACACACACACACACACACACACACACACACACACACACACACACACACACACACTACAGCTCTGGCCTCATCCTCTCTCACTCAGCCCAGACAATTTGGACCCAATTAGAGGAAGAGAATCCCTGTAGTCAGGCAACAGATTCAGAGACAGCCTCCTCTCTCTGGTTTTTGGAGGACCTATATGAAGATCAAGCTACATGTCTGCTACATATAAGGGGGGTTGGTTAGATCTACCCTATGCTTATGGTTGTCAGTTCAGTCTCTGGAAGCCCCGGAGGGTCCAGGTTAGTTGACTCTGTTGGTCTTTCTGTGGAGTCCCTCACTTTCTTCAGGTCCCTCACCTTCTCCCAACTCTTTCAAAAACAAAAACAAAAACAAAAAACAAAAAACAAAAAATGACCTCTTTGAGATCCATCCAAATAACAATGAGGGTTCAAGTGAGGATAGTTGAATCTGTCTCAGAAGGGGAAATAAAATAGGAATTGGAGGAGGATGGAGGGAGGGAACTGGATTGAAGAGGAGGAGAGGGAGGAGAGCTGGGTGTATGGGTAAGATCACCATGTATGTGAATAGCAGGGAAGAGAGAGAGAGAACAGAAATCATTAGAAGTGGGGGCCCTAGAGGCTAGGGGCAGTTGTCTATGTGATTGACTCTAGCTGAAGCTCCTAGCAGTTGGGGATATGGATCCTGAAGTGGGCACTTCCTGTAGCCAGTCAAGACTTCCAGTGGAGAGATAAGGACAACAACCCACCCACAAAACTTTCCACCCAAAATGTGCGCTGCCTTACAATATGTGCAGGGACAAAGAGCAGAGATGGAAGGAAAGGCCACCCAATGACTGCCCAAATGGAGACCCATGCCATGGGCAAGAACCAATCCCTGACACTATTAATGATACTCTGTTTGCAAACTGGCTCCTAGCATAGCTGTTCTCTGAGAGGCTCCACTCAAGAGCTAATGGAAACAGATGCAGAGACCTACAGCCAAATGTTAGACGGAGCTTGGGGAGCCTTGTGGAAAGTTTTCTTTACACAGCCTTAAGACCTATGGAGGCCTAATATGTGATATCAATTTAAATTTGAATGAATGCATCAGGATCCTATGGTCTGTCTACTGGTTTGCAGATCAGTGGTGGGCAGAAGGTGTGTTAGTTGAATGTCAACATTTGGTAGTTCACCAATGGGGTAGCAACGCCAACATAGCAATCAAAATTTTAGAGGAGGCAGATCTCTAAGGACAGCCTGGTCTACAAAACAACTACCAAGCCAGCCAGGGATACACAGAGAAGCCTGGTCTTGCAAAACAACTAAACAGAAACAACAAAAAGAAAACTAATAAAAAACAAAAAACAATCAAAATTTTAAAGGAAGGGGAGTCATCGTTAGCCTCAGAACCTTTAGGTAAGGTTACCTAACTGCAAGAAGGTAGGAGAAGAGAGAACAGAGACTTTTAATACTGTGTACTTCTGCCCTAATTAACATTCAGATGTGGCTTAAGAGACATTGCCAGAGTACTCAGCTTTGAGAATCTTTAGACAGGCAAGAACCTTTCCCCTGGGTTATAATGGGAAACAAACCATCGCTTATATCTCCACTTCCCCATCTCCAGAGTAAAAATAAAATACTTGTGGTTTAAAATGATCATGTGGGGGAAAGCATGCCCTCACAGGCCTACACGCTGATGTAAATAGAAGAAGCTGGATTACTTTTGTTCTAGGCCTTTACTGGCCACCTGAGGCTGGTGCCACTAAAATTGATCAGATCAGGATAGCCCCTCTTTTGATTTTCCAAGCTTTCTGTGCCTTTTGCCAGCCATGTTTTGTTTCAGGAGTGGTTGGGAGGAGAAAGGAAGAAGTATGTCCTCCGTGATCAGAAACTATGTCAAAACACTGATTTGAAACGAATACAAATAGTAAAGATTCCACCTTCTTTCAAACCAAAAGAGTTAAACCAACATTCAAATGAGCTGCATACCAAAGTCTCTAATGGGCTATGTAGAGAGACAGTCACTTGACTGTACTACTCGAAATGAGGTAATGGAACCACAAGTAACTCCATCTCCTTGTAGATGGTGAACACAATATAAATAAATGATGAGCATACTAAAAGAACTCTGAATGACAGGTTTTGGTTTGAACAGAGTCCTTCCCCTACTTTGCAAGTCAGTAAAAAATCTTTCAGAAACAAGTTGACCTTTTGCCCACAGGAAAAAAAAATGTCTCCCAATATTTTCCCATTATGTATTTGGAAAGATCGAGTGTAAAGTGGAGAGCTGAATACACACAACTAAAGAAAATTAGCCTCTAAACGGCCACCAGTGCTTGGCTGACACCCTGGTTGCTGCTTTACAAAAGAGCAAAAAAGAACAGGATGCAATGTTAATAATAATAGCAAATACAACAGACCATCTGAAAAAGAAAATTGTCATTTGATTACCAGCGTATGTTGATAATCTGGTTAGGTAGTGTTGTTTTTTTGTGTTTGTTTGGTTTGTGTTTCTGCTTTTGTTTTGTTTTGTTTTGTTTTGTTTTGTTTTGTTTTGTTTTGTTACTTGACACTACCTTGGGTCAACTAGAAAAAGAATGCTTCAACTGAGCAGTTTCCTCCATCAGATTGGCCTGTTGGTGAGTTTATACAACATTTACTTGGTTAATGTTTGATGTGGTAAGGCCTAGACAACTGGGGATGATGGCACCCAGGAGCAGATTGTCCTGGCTGGTAAACGAGAACAAGCTGAGCAAGCCACGGAGAGCAAGCATGGCCTCTGCTTCAGTTCCAGCCTCCAGGTTCCTGCCTAAGTTCCTGCCATGTTTTGCCTTGTTGGTGGACTGTTACCTGCAAGTATGAGATGAATTAATACCTTTACTCTCAAGTTGTTTTGGTTGTGGTGGTTTATCACAGCAACAGAAACCTTACTAAGACAGGAGACTACAAGGTTAAAGGCAGGGAGCAGTGTTTCTCTTGTAAAAACAATTAGCAACACCAGTTTGAATGTCTTTGTCTTTCTCGTTTTCCCTACAGGATTCATTATTTAAACTGTCCTGACTCTCTGTAAATTAATAAAGCAAGTTGCAATGCTCTACCACTTAATCTAGGTCCTCTTTGTGTCCCATGCAGAAGGCGCATGGAAGAATTAGGATTTCAGTATTTATCGAAATATTCTAGCGTAGCAGGTTTTGTGGACTTCTAGGGAAGAAGGTGAACCCAAGCTTACCCAGCAGCCACTAACTCCATCCCATGGTGATGCTATTCTGATAATGACCTTTATGAAACAGTGAGAAGATATACAGAAACAGGACAAGATTGTTTTTGGTTTTGACAAATTGGTTTGTCTGGTCTTTTCTTTCTCTCCAAATTAATTAGGACCAAGCTACATTTAGAGTGATCAAGTCAATTTCTACTTGGCAGAATTTATGGAAATACCGCCATGTCGTATTCTTGCCTTTCACTCACAAAGAAATCCCCATTAAGTATTTGCCAAGACTGACTGTGAGGTGGAGCTGTGAGTGGCTACTCTTCGATGTGGCCTGATGGTGCTTGTCTTTTAAACTTGCCATGTCTGAGAGCCAAGCCTTGATTTCTTTTTCTGGTCACTATTGGCTGGCTGAGATGTTCTTCTCTTGTCTTTAGTAGGATTCCAGATATCTTTTCCTTGTGTGAATTATCAAAAACTTGTTGCCCTTGGCAGACTAAGTGAGCATTTACATGTGGATTAAAATGGCTTGAACCAAGATACCCTGCTGACCGGTGTAGCATAGGCTGATCCTAGGCTCACACTTACCCTTATCACTTAGTACGTGGGCTCTTGCTGTTGGGCCTTGTTATGTTTTGACAGTGGATTGTCTCCTCATAAATTCAAATCAAAATTTTAATTAATTAAATTTAATGCTAAATTAAGTTTAATGCTAACTATGATAATTTAAGTATAGCGAAGAAAAACATTAAAGAAATAATGTTCTCTCCCAATAACAGGATTAATCTAGTCATGTGATTAATGGATCAATGGTTACTAGATGGTCTTATAGGTGAATCTGTTGCAAAAATCCTTTTGTCTTGGTCTCTCCTGCGTTCTTGCCGTGTGATGTCCTGCACTACTTTAAAATGCTGTTAGAAGAAGGATATCACCAGATCCCTTCTGCTCTGAGCCAGAGTGATGAGCCAAAACAAACCTCTTTCTTTACAACTTATCCAGCCTATGTTATTGTGTTATTATCAACAGAAAATAGACTAAGACAGCTGAACTGATGGTGGCATTTATCTTTCTGTGCCTCTAGATAAATGTTCCCCGAGAATTTGGCTGTCAGAACAATGTATTTCTTTTCTGAACTCCTTTGACACCTGAGTCAAGTGACTGTAGGGAACCAGAACAGATTGGGCATTTTAACTCTTTTTGCCCAATAATTAGATATTAATAACAAATTAATATCTAATTCGTTCATTTCACTCATTTATTTATTCATTCATCCATTCAAATACTAATTTGATACCTCTCAGGTGTCAAGCAAACATAAGTTGCTTGGACATCATATTCATATATGCATATAATGACAAGACATCATGACAGACATGCTTCCAACTTTGAAAGATATAAAATCATGTCAACAGACAAGCTATCAGTGCTAAAGAAGTCATGGCCAGGGTTCTGTAAAAGAAAAGAACGCTGAAGCAGGAAATAGAGTTTGCAATAGGGTAATTGTGATAAGACCCAAAGAAAGAGAGGAATCCAATATCAGAAATATGTATATTCTAATCTGTGGAATAAAACCAGGATATGCCAAGGCCATGGGGCACAAAGGGAAAGATGCTCTATAGAGACAGAAGAAAGAATTTCGTGTGGATTGGTGTAAGAAAAGAGGATGCCCAGGATGAAGTTGCCAAAATGAGCACAAAACAGGTCCTTGTATTGTGCACTGTTGATTTTTAGTGCTATTCTTTATGCAGAAGATAGCATTGGGATGCATTAAGCGAAGTAATACCACATTTTTGCTTGAGATCTGTAAGGCTCATTTAGCTTGACAGGGCTAGATGCTTCAGTAGTGCTGCTCATGCTGTCCTCTGAAGGACTCCACCCAGCAGCTTGTGCAGACAGATACAGACACCCACAGCCAAACAGTGAATGGAGTATAGGGACTCTTATGGAAGAATAGGAGGAAGGATTAAAAGTATAGGAATTCTACAGGAAGACCAACAGAGTAAACTAACCTAGACCCTTGGGGGCTCTCAGAGTCTGAACTACCAACTAAAGAAGATACATGTGCTGGACCTCCCTTCTCATATGTAGCAGATGTGTAGCTTGGCCTTCATGCAGGTCCTGAATAACTGGAATGAGGGCTAGCCCCAAAGCTGTTGCCTAGACTTGGGATATGTTCTACAAGCTGGGCTGCTTTGTCTGGCCTAGGTGGGAGAAGGAGTGCCTAGCCTAGTCATGCACTGACTTGAAGTGCCAGGATAGGGGGGGTTCCCAAGGGGTGCCCTCTACTTGGTAAGTGCAAGTGCAAAGTTGACACTCTCTGCCATTTGTAGGCATTTGCTTTCCATGTGTCCCCAACAAAATGTTGACTCCCACACCTGTGAGAGGACCTTTCTTGACTTGGCTTCTCTTTGGGATTTTGGACTTTGCAAGAACTGGAACAGCTGCTTGAAAATACCCTTGAGACCCTTTTCCCAGACATCTGAAAAAAATGGGTCTTTCAGTCTACTCTTATCCAAGACTCAAACTTAACCCAAACTAACCTTGACATATTGTGATCACTAATTTAAAGACAAGAAATGCTGATTCAAAATGTTTACCAAAGTATAAATATTAAATGTTTTTTTCTCCCAGGTCTCTGGCTTTTACCAGTCCTTTGACGTTCAGTGGTCTGATGGCCACCATGATGAGCTGGCTGGTATGTATCCATCATCATTGGTAGGTTTTCCAGGAGACTCTTGGTGAAACCATCCTTGTGGGGCATAGTTCATCTGGTGAAACTTTATTCCCCCACACATGCTGGTTACATGGCCAAGTCATATAGAAATGAGAAATTTAGTTGCTCTACTCCTTTATAGTATATATCTATGTAATTTCATGAAAGGAGCAGTTGGGAATTTCTACCCCACTATTCAGTAACATTTTAAAAGAAAACATAAATTTTGGTCAAATCATTGCTATAAAGGGAATTTGGAAAGTAATATATACCTAAGGAGCAGACATTAACTTTCTCTTGAACAGAAAAAAAAAGTGTGTAGTGTTGTACAAAGAAATCCTCAGCTATAGTTTGTGCCATCACAAAATGTCATATGGAGAGTGGCTTCAACCACAGAAACTCTATTTCTCATAACAAATTTCACAACTCATTTCAACAACAGAAACTTATTTCACTGAGAAGCCAAGTCAAGGTGCTGGCCAGTTTGCTTCTCCAGTCAGAGCTTCTTCCTGCCTCACAGATAGCTTATCCTTTACTGTGTCGTCACCTAAGACAGTGAGAGAAGCTCAGCCCTACCTTCAGGACTTAATTTAACCCCAACTAGCTCCCAAAACCCTAATCTGCAGATGATATTTTATTAAGGGATACATGTTTAACATATAAAACTGAAGGTAGACACTCAAATCTATGCCCTTACTATGTACAAATAAATATATTCTTTCTACTTCAAAGGTCCCCAGACTTCCTGGTATTTTATTAGAAGCTTTCTGTACCCTTTTCCGCAATGTTCCCTGGGTGCTAGCTGCAGGAGCTATGATGTAGATGTATCTGTTGAGAGTGGGCTCCCCACAACCTGTTGATCTCTGCATTGTGTCCTGTTTTCTGTAATGGCCTCCATTCGCAATAAAGAGAGGCTACTTTGGTGAGGGGTGGTAGCTACCTGCCTTTTATCTGTGTATTTGTAAGATTTGTTTTAAGTAATAGGGTGTGATTTCTTTTTAGAGAAGCTAAAATTGGTTGCTGAGTAGAAAGTGTACTATTTGGTATTTGGGGATATCTGTTAGGACCATTTGATGTATGGGTTGTTTAATTATGATGTTCTTCTGGATTTTGTTGCTTTATTTTGTTGGGGTTTTTTTGGGGGGGGGGTTGTCCAGATAACTTATTTATGGGGGAAAGTGGAGTTGAAACCATTCACTGTTAGTGAGTTAGAATTAATCTATGATGTTAAGGCTTGTAGTATGATTGTAAGAAATTAGGTGGTCTGGAACAATGTCTGGAAGCAGAAGGATAGCATGTGTGGGCCTGAGTCTTGGACACTTTCCATATTAGGCTGGCACACAGATTGTGAGACCAAAGCTAGGCTCGAGGGTCAAGCACAGCGAAGGCTTTTGAGATTCCAGGAACTCATTAGGCTGGGCCTGCATACAAGTGTTCATCCCAGGCTAGGCCTGGAAGTTGTATATGAAACAGCTGAGATCAGGCCAACCCACCAGACTTGCCTGGAGCATAGAATTTGTGACAAGGGCCAAGCCTAGAGGTGGAGAGCTGCCCAGGCAGGACTTACAGATATGGTTGGCCCAAAACACGTGCAACCAGGGCTAGGTTTGGAAATTGGGGCAGGTACAGACATGCTAGCATTTAGGGAGCTCAGTTTACTGGAGCAGAACATAGCTAGTCCTGGAGGGCAGATGTGGTACAGGTGGGCTGGGACTAGGTCAGCTTAGTAACAACAGTACTATTCTTACTGGAAAGTCTTCACATTTTCTCAAGCCATCCATAGTGCTTATTTTTGGTTCACTGTTGTATTCAATAATGACTTGCAGCATGGATCACGGCTAGCTGAGATGTGCAAATGAATGTGGACTGTGCTAAGAAGTCACATCAAAATGAATGTTTTAGTAATCTGCTCTGAAAGCCAGTGAAAACACAACGAGCAACTCTTCACTGCTGAGATGGGAAAATACAAGAGCCTTCCCAGCTCATGCCACTCAACACCACGGCTTCATCATTTATTACAGAGCAAAGCAAACAAAGCCACTGACTCTAATCCTTAATGAGTATATGTGACTCTGATAATATTTATCAGGTTTATTTGTTTGAGGGTGACTGAAATGAAAAGAAAATAGTGCAGCTTTTGGTCATTAGTCTCCTCTGACGTGTGCTGCAATTCTAAGGAAAACATTCGTGACCTATTTTTAGCAAGTACCTTCATCCGCAGAAGCACTAATCACTGAAGAGTAATCCTTGCGATGGAAAACACAAATTCCCAGAATTAAACTTTCTTGTTCATCTGTTTTCTGGTCACAGGAAGTCTATCAACACCCTCATGTCTCATCATCGAGGACTGAGTAATGAAGCAATTCTGCCGACCAGGCTGCCTTCATTTTCTTCTCTGCTAAATTGGGTTCCTCCCAGCCCAGAAAAATTTGAAAGGTCCCCTCCTTCAGGAATCCCTTACTATGTCAATCCTTTTGACCAAAAATGTTAATACCTTTATATTATTTGAACTTTACCTATCAGTTCATTCTGTTCTCTTTTTAATTTAACATTTTTACAGACTCAAAGAAAGATGATAAGAAAGATGTTCCATGGGCATGATATCTGGAGTTAGGGACATTTATTGTAAAGTCCTGTGATCATGGTGTCTGGAGTAAAGGGTAGGTAAATAAAGAAGCTGCAGTTTCTTCCTCACAAGGCTACAGGTGTGGAATGCTGCAGTTTGGCCTGTCGGTGACTTGAAATCAGAATTGCTGAGATTTCCCACATGAAATCATCAAGAGATTGGATCCAATAACATTCCTTTATGGAGACTAAGGGGAAGGTCGCAAGACAGCAACTGAGACTGCTCTTGAGGTGCCTCAGAAGGTGACAAGGCCTGTCATTGAAGCTGTTATTGTGTGACATTTTGGTGGTATAACTGCCCCTAAATTTCTCATTCTCATGTAGACAATCCCTTATTCCTCTTTCTGAAAATAAACCCAATTAATTCCATTGGTTCATGAGGCTCTATATCTTAAATTGATTAATTATTTGGTCTGTCATTAGTGTAGTGTCTGGGATAAAGAGATGTTTGTTCATAATTTCACAGGAAAAATTAATACAATAGTTAAATAACTCATTAAGATATGATACATTAATAGGTTCAATAAATATCATTGGTATCTGAGGGGTCTGGAGCTCTCTACCACCCAAGGGGACCACTACTGGTAGACATTGATGTGTGGACATAGAAGACATATGGACTCCATGCCATTGGAGTTTTAGAAGAGTAGAATGTGGGAGTAATTTGAAGATGGATGGTCCTGAAGCACTGGTTGTTCAAACTGGACTTTTGGAATAAAACAAGTTGCAGATTTGAATAGGGTACCTTCCACTGGGATATATACAGTTTTTAATAAGTAATATCATTGGCACTTATTAGAGACATTGTAAAAAGACATTATTTGTTCCAGTTTATGAGGAGTACCAGTAGAGAAAAGTTGTTACTGTTCACACACCATTGCTTGCTTTGCAAAGATAGATAAAAGTCTTCACACAGAACTTTGAACTGATTTCCACAGAAACATTTTATATGCAAGTGATTCAGAAGAAAAACAGCTTTATAACTTTGCAGAAAGGAGTGAGAAGAACTTCATAGAGGAAATACCATTACAGCTTGACTTTAAAATTAAATATTTGAGGAGGAAATAAAGGAGATACAGACCACCCAACCATAAGCCAAATGGTTGATAGAAATGTGACCTGGAACACTCTTACACGTCTTTCTTGGTATTCTTGCATGAACTCTAGGTATCTGTTAGGCATTTCCACTAAAAACAATACATTTCTTAGGAAAGGAACAGCAGTTTTATGATCCCCATTGAGAATCCAACAGAAATAAAATCTGTTGCTAATCTGGGGCCCATAAAGAAACAGTTCTTATAAACTGAGAGATTGATTGACACAGCCCACAATTGCCCATCCCCTATCATGAATTAAACAGGAGTAAGTGGAATAGCGTGAAGCCTTCTTTACTAGGTAGCTCATTTGTGAAACTTTTATACTTTTGTCCCCAAAGGGTACAATATATGTAACAGAAACTACAAAATTATGATTTTGGGGGGAGGCAGGCACACCTTGTAATTTTTTGTTTGTTGGTAAAATGCCTTCTACTTCCAGTCTGTTCTCAGCTAGGCATGGACACGTAGCTGCTGTGCTTCCTGACCATGGTGGACTCAGTCTGCCACAGTAAATTCTTCTTTCTTTAAGGTGCTTTGTTCATGGTGTTCAGTTATATCAATAGGAATGTTTTCAATCCAGGAACCATTGAAGGCTGTGTGGAACAGTTCATCTGTATTGGGAAGATATTTTGGTTTTTGAGTGACCCCAACCTGGCTTTGAACCTTGACATATTTATGCTTAGCAACAATTTCCTGTACAGTAGAGGCAAAACGATAATCATCTTTACAAATTGTGAGAATTCAAGCCTGACTCAAGTACAAGGGAATGTAAGACAATATAAGAACTGAGTGCTGTGAGACTGGCAGACAGACCCAAGGTAAGATGTGAATATAAGAATGAAGAAGGGTACGCATATTTCTATGCAGACTTGGGGGAAGTCAACTCAGGCATCAGCTTCTAAAGGCTGGGTGTACTTATAAATTACCTAAGAGTATTATTAAAATGAAGATTCTGATTATAATTTTTTAATGAGCCCAATTTTCAGTTTAAAGTTTGCCCCACCTCCCAGTAATTCCTATCTTTGGACTTTTGACTGTAAGGTAGCCATAATGGAGACCACATGTGGAGACAAGCCTCATCATCATTGACTTGGTGCCTTAAAGCCTGGCTTGGTACCTTTTAAATGGCAAGCTTTTCAGAACAACCCCAGATGGATCCAGTGTTCTACGCCCCATATTTCTAACTGCACAGTGGAAAAGAGTGTAATTCCAAGAGGTACAGTGGATGCCCCTGTCACTTCTGCTTATCAATAAGACTTAGCCTACATGTCCTTTACAAATAGAACTGAGCTCACAAGCCAGGAAGCATTGGGGAGAAACCTGGTCAAAGCCCAGGTTGGGTTATTTTTCTGGCAGGAAGGTAGGAAATGAACAGCTTTTGCTGTCACCAGTCCTCCCATTATTGGACTTCATGTCTTACAACACAGGAAACAGATTCATTTGTGGTTTCCTCTATAAGAAAATGACTCCATGGTAGCAGGTAGGTACGAATGTGAAGAATATCTCTTTGGCAAGTGTTGCTCAAAAGGCCAGAATCCAGGCCCAGGATCCTGTATCTTAAAATGTAATTGAACCACAGATGAGGGTCAAAAGAGACGGAAGCTCCTTTAGCCTCTGAAATAACCAGCTCAGCTCCGTGGATGATTGCCTAATGACTCTTTGCCGGGCCATCTATTCGGTGCCATTTTCTCATTATAATTTGCTCTGATACCCTTTACACAAACTAATACCCACATTCGGAAAATTCACATTTACGTGTCCTCTCTGGTTCTCTTAAGATCTGACATATTTTTAATTTTAAATTTGGTATCTCTTCTACCACTGTACAGAACGATGTAGGAAAACAGGGATGTCAATTGTTTATGACAGTGCACATTGCATGGACTGGGAATAATATATGCTCAATAAATAGTTTTTCCATCTAAGTTCTAACCAGGCCTGATCCTGCCTAGATTTTGATGTCAGATGAGATCCTGCTCAGTAATAGTATAGCTAAGGACTCAATGTATTTCTGAGTGAAGGATGTCTAATGTCATATCTTGTTCAGGATTCCTGAACTTTCCCTTCACTTCATTATCCTTGATTCTTCTGCTGTTTCCAGAATCCTTCACCTATATTCAGTGTATCACCAAGTCCATTGTTCCCTCATGATCATATACCCTCACCATAATCTTCATATAACATTGTTTGCATTTCTACAAATGGGGACATCTCCATGATATATTCTCTCAGGTCCTCAAAGAACAGGAAGAGCTAAGCTGCACATTCTATAAATTCCTTTGGTAAAGTTGCTTCCATTGTGAAACCCACTTCCCAGGATATATTTCTCTCCAGCTTACTTTTGCAAATGGTCTGAATGAGATGAATATGACAATGTAAGTCATAAGTTGCTTTTCATACATCAGGGACAAATGGTATAATGGTCCTCTCAATCATTGCGCCACCTCCTGACTTCTTAGTAGAGGAAAATGTGCTTCTTCAATGTATGTAATTTTGCCTTAAGTAGGGGATGTATCCTTAGAAAAAAGTCTGACATCTAAGAAACACTCATGGTTTTGGAAGGCTTGCATAGACAAAATCCCTCCGGCTTCTCCCCTTCTCCCTCCTATGTTGGTGGCTTGAGTTTGGGGTATTTGTGGTAGAGCTAAGCATGTGTCCATACTTTTTTCTCTGAAGCCCAGCTGTCACTGTGTAGCCTCTGTCTTCCTGTACATAAAACATCCCCTGTACATCTGGAGACTTGGAGAAAGAGGTCTGCCAGTCTGCACATGGGATTTGCAGCTCTCAGCCTCAGCACCTGTGGGCTGAGTGATCTGGAATATATTTGTGTTTCCTGGTCACAGTTGGAGCAGTGAGATTTGACCCTTAGAAGGCAGTGGCTTATTGCAAGCCTGTTCTGAGTGCTTTTAAAATCGTGTGCACATTGCAAGAGTGGGATACCTCTGCCTACTGAAAGCCAGAGGAATGTGCCTGGAAGCCAAGTCTAGACAGAATTCCTAGGTGGGGAATCAGTGGGGACAGAGGTGAATGCCACAAGGTTCAGTCCAATTTTCTGTCCTGTGTTTTTAGCATCTTTATGTTTCTTGGTTTCAGCCAACATGAGAGAGAGTTTGTAAGCTGCAGATGACCATAACAAGCGGGTTGGGGTTTCCACTGGCGATTAATTTAAATGCTTCGCCTTCCTTCCACTTCTAATCTGAAGTGCATTATGGTTCCCCAAGGAAGCCCCAGCATTTTACAGGCCTCTGGTTTACTGAGGGGAACAGCAAAGGGATGGAAAACTATTCTCTGTCACGTCTGGTTTATAGACACCTGTAATCAATCACTAGATGAGTGGGGATTTACTGAAACAATTGCATTAGAAAAGTACTAATCCCAATTGTCAGTGATGAGTCAGAATGGGAGGGAAACACAGGAGGCAGGCGAGGCCCTTTCCATTTTGTCTTCTGCATACACTAGAACAGCTTAGCGAGCCCAGGCCAAGGCAGCGCTGAGCCACACAGCTGACACTCCATTAAAAGCTGGCACCTCAGGCCCTCATGTGGTCAGTGGCCTTTGTTTGAAAATGTTTGTCGCCACCCATTTC
The DNA here is from genome assembly GCF_011064425.1 of Rattus rattus. NCBI lineage: Eukaryota > Metazoa > Chordata > Mammalia > Rodentia > Muridae > Rattus > Rattus rattus. The sequence continues at coordinate 35,546,095 of NC_046167.1, read as the reverse complement.
AAATTCCATGTCTTAAGAAAAATCATCATGCAAGAACTAACCATTTCGCACTTCCTATCCTTCACATGCATGTCATATGTGTATCATCCCTGAAATCACACAAATTTGACTTCTTGCTTCATGTGTACACATGCATCCTGCCGTTCCCCTGAGTCCCTCTGCAGGCTCCCCTCAGTAAAGTTTCCACCCAGCTCTATTCTCAACCTTTTGCCCTCATTCACTCTGCAATATTCCCAAATACATCTGAACCTTGTTCTTTCTGGGCTCATCGTGTAAATTTTTCTTTATCATATTAGACAGATTATGCTCCACGCAATACTACTGCCCTCTCATAACAAAACATGACTTTGTTTCATGTTCTTGGTTTGTCTTCTTTCCAGGCGTTTCTTACTTGCTTCACCTAGATAACATTAGCTACTCAAAATGGGGGTACAGTCTTCCCTCCTGGAAATCTTAATGGTTTCTCTTTCACAAACACATTCATCACAAAACAGGTGCCCCTATCTGTTCGAAATTTCCTAGGTAGCTTTGGAATGATTGGCTAATATCTCCTCCTCAGGTTTCAGGTCAGCAGTATCTGCATAGTTACTGTTTATAAGGTCTTTGGTTTTTTTTATGTAAAATAATTAACTTTCCCATAAGTGGTATTCTTAGGGTTGGTTATCTGGGAACTATTACTACCCCTGATGTCATGGTTAAAAAAAAACCCTCCAATGCTAGCAAGAAAATGTAATGGGTTTCTCAAGGTCCTGAAGTCCATTCCTGGTGCTTCTAGTTCTGAAGTCACTCAGTGGTTTTCCTGTAGCTTTGAGAAGCCTTTTCAAAGGACATTTAATTCCAGAATGACTGAAGATAGATGTGTTAAATTAACTATATGATCACTATTGAATGTTTAAAAGTGTTCCAGAGTGAAGACAGGGAGAGACATAGGTTACCTGTGTGATAAGGACCCAATGTTGCAGCATTTCTAAGGTTCCAATGTCCCATCCTTCCAGGTAGAAACTCTAGTAGTCCTAGTGCCACTTATTGCTAAGTGTGTAGTGGTTCTGAGGATTGGCTGAATATGTGGGTCAAGTTTCTCATTGGAACGGTCCAGGCACAGTCTAACAGTGGGCTTTTGTATTTGCCTCCTCTCCTGAATGTTTTGAACACTAACAGATTGGTCTGCGAGGAGTTCCCTCCATTAGACTCCATGAACCTATGGGTCCAGCTTCACAGCCACTCAAATATTCTTCATTCTCCATTAGTCACAGAGGAACTGACAAATGTTGAGGCAACCTTCCTTGAGAACAGATTCAAGTGACTCTTCCCCTCAGGGAATCACAAGGAGAGAAATGTGTTAGGAAGAGAGAATTAGACATTTTCCTTACAGATCTGTAACAGTTGTTTTTAAGCTTTGCTGTACACACCAACATCATATGCTATGTGTATGGGTCTGTGGAGTGAGGCTCAGAGGGCAGTACCAAGCTGACATGTACTGAAATGACATTTGTAACTTCACCTTTGACTTAGAAAAGCCCAAAGATACAGCCTGCAGGAATCTAGTCCAAGGGCAACACTTAGGTTAGAGTGGCGCCTGACATACGCAGCCTTATTGATTGTAGGTGTGTTTGGGTTCTGTCAATTTCCAGCATTTTCTTAGCATTCCTGAAGTAAGAGTAATGATCATGAAGCAATTAAAAGATTCCTTATTCTTTGTGACTGTAACTTAAAATTTAACATTTCTCTTCCAACTTTAAAAAAAAAACCCATTTCACTGGAGTTATGAGAGTAACAGGCTTGTGCTGGGATTTTTTTTTTTTTTTTTTTTTTGGCTTCTGGGTTCTACGCACCTTAAAATGGAGGCAACATCAGAGGTTGGGTGTTTGATGTAAGTTTCATATTCATATGACAGACCAACTGAGTGCTTGAAAGAGCAGAGTAAATCCCTCAACTAGCTGGCTCTGGAAAATGGTAAAAACAAAGCACAGAGGATGCTTCTCCTTTTACTTCCCCCTATCACTTCTTCCAAACAATGATTCCTTCTCTAATTTAGGAAATACCAGTAGTGCCAGACCAGGTAAAGCTCTTTCTATGGAGAACAGTGGTGGGGCAGGAGTAGCAACATTTTGCTAGCCAGTGTATTCTTTTATGACTTGCTTTATTAAATTAAAATACATTTTTTAAAAAATTAATTGTATCTTTAATTGAATCTCATGTCTACTATGGTGTTACAACGAGGAATATAATATAAACTGGGAAACTGGGTATGGTGGCACGTGTCTTTAACCTCAGCATGGGGGGACAGAAACAAGCAGGTCTCTAGATTTCCAAGCCAGCCTGGTATACAGAGCAAGTTATATAAGAGACCATCCAGGCTCATGAAGTGAGACCCTACATAAAAAAATTCATAAGATTTATTACTATATACTGATTATTATTTCATTGCTATTATCTTCTGATTTTTAAATAGAACTTAATGAAACACATTTCTAAACTTCTTAATACATTACTGTCTTGAGCACTGTGTTTCCCAAATATTGTCCTGTCCCCCTGTTCCACTGAAAAGGCCTCCATTTTGCCAGCAATTTTTGTCTCCATAATGAGATGGAAGTGTTTTGTTTTGTTTTGTTTGGGAGATTTTGGAGAAGACAGATTTCACAGAGAAATTACAAGTCAAATTCGAAGCACTCAACAAGTTCTTATTAAGCATAGCTGTCCCTGTGTGTATGTCCTCATTATGCTTCCATACACACAGGCTCTTAAATTGGTCTCAGATTGTAGGAGTTTGCAATCTGGTTGATATGCCCGTAATTCATCCATACCCCAAATGTTTTCCTACAAAGAGGCAGGCATTAAATAAATTCTTGTCCACGGCGAGGCAATTACAGTTCCTTGATTGTAACAAACTAAGTTAGACTCTTCCCAACTTGTTTTTTCTTTTTAAATAGTAGTTTAAGATACTTAACTCTCAGAATTAAGGAAAAGCCTCTTTATGATTTTTCTTAAAGCCACACTATCACTGGTAAGGCAGGGTGAGAAACATGAGTTTAATTGTGGTGTGGAAAGAAGCCATGAGATGGATAGGAAAGAGAAAGATGGAGATTGGTGATCTGACTTACAATTTCGAGTATTACTTCCAGCTGTTATGAGAACACTCTGTCAATGCGTGGGCTAAAATCTGGATGTTAAGTTGGGAGATTCATCTCAAGGTCCAAGTGAGAAGGTATGGTCACAAGAAGTGCCCATACTCCAACGAGAAGCAGACATCGGTCAAATATAATTTTAAAGTTTAAGAAAGGAAAAGGCATCAACGCCCAGACGTTTTTACTTGCTGAACAGGGTGGATGGCTTCATTATTTCCTGATGGGAGCTAGAGGCTTTGGAACTAGAAAAGAACCTCCCTGCTCTCACGCCAACTTTAGGTGCTTATGCTTCAATGTAGAGATGGTGCACATGTCTAATGTAGACAGATGATCTAGGGATGCCAAGAAGGGGACGGGGCTGGGAAATCTACTTTTACCTTTAACTCTGGTGAGTCATCAAGTGATGGATCTGATAAAATGTCACGGTTCAAAATGCTTTCATAGAAGAAAGAACCAGTTCCATTTACTGAATGGTCAGCAGAAGGCAGACACAGGGAGATCTCTATGGTCACTTGGACCCGTAGAAGAGAGTGTCAAATTAACCTCTGCATGAAGCACTGGCTCGGTATTTATGAAATGTACTTCATTCAGTATTACCATGCTGAAAACTGAAGAGAGAGTACAAATGACTTTAATGGGATAGAAATCTGTGGATATGTGAAGAGACAGACAATGGAAAAAGAAGTATTATTAGGGTGAGTCAGGGAAACAATGAGAAAACTCTACGTAGAAAAACGAGGAATAGAAAGGTCTACGTGCAGGCTACTATAACAGTACTATAAGCCTATGCATCATGGAAAGTCATCTCCCATGGGTTTAAAGTGAGAACATTGCACAATGTACTGGCAGTATAGCTAGATTCTGGTAATGGCCTTGTATACTGCCTACCTCTGTCTATCTATCATGAAGAGGTAAGTAAGTTCTGTAGAGATAATTTTGTAAGGGCGCTGTCCTGTCCATGAAAATCCTACTCTAATATCCCATCTCCTAATGATGGCACATTAGTTGTTAATATCTTCTTTGAAACATGCTTGGGGGACACTGACATTCATCTGTGACAGCTAAGGCCTTGAGAAAGGAATAACTGAAGACTGCATACTTGTCTGCTGGTGGCAGCAGTGTCTGGAAAGTGCAAGTCCAGTTCTTGCAAAAGAAGGTGGCCTGCAGTCTGGATGCGTACTAGAAATGTTATCCTTTGACGGCTGTGGACTTTGTGTCTTGTCAACAAGGACAGGTGGCAGGAAAGTGGCAGGACTTTGGTTACAGTGGCAAAAGATGGAAAATCACTTGGGTAATTACTTGTCCTCTCAGTAGTGGGGTGAGGACATTCTGAGGTTGGAGTAGGAGAGATAGGAAGCTGAAAAAGCATGGTTTAGAGGAGCCAGGAATTAGACCTGGGGAAAATAAACATAGAGATGCCCGGTGCAAGTCAGTATCCGTCTGAGAGGCGTTGACTTGACATTAATGGGGATCATTCAGTATAGTTTGATTCTTTCCAGCAGTGTTTAATGACTCTGGGGAGAAAATTTATAAGTATTATTATTTATTGCTTATGACTTCTTTACTTTATGGACAGGCTATCATACAGATGAGGAAACTGAAGCTTCGAGAGGGAAAGCGATTTCTTTAAACTTATACAGTTTGAAATATCTGGGGCCCTTTACAGACGTCATCAATTAGAACTAACAACTATTTTTTCATCCCTGTATGTCAGCACTAAGATAATGAGTCTGTGTCATGTAAAACATACAGCACTGTGTTCTGCCCATGGAAGGCGTTCAGTGAATGTTAGCTACGAAACAGCGTTTAAAGAATGCTATCAACCACATTTTCTATGAAGCCTAAACGAGTTAGAAAGTGTGAAATTCTGAGCCTATTACCTGGAACGTAATGAATGTTGGTGCAGTTCTATTAACCCCCATCTGTACCAAGCTACATTTTTAAACCTGTAAGGAGAACTGTGTTGCTACTGAAGGCCACTAGGTGGAGCCACCCAAGAGCAAGTCAGTTCATTTACCTTCAGATTGGAGCGCAGATATAGGTGGGCTAGAAGAAGCAGGATGTTGGCAACCAAGAAAGAGAGAGAGAGAGAGAGAGAGAGAGAGAGAGAGAGAGAGAGAGAGAGAGAGAGAGAGAGAGAGAGAAGAAAGAAAGGAGTTGTTATAAATACATAAACAGATGGCTAGGGAAAGAAATAGGGTTGCACTTAAAGCATATATTTGAGTAAGCAACTAAAACAAAGAGCATTTATATCCAAGGAGACTGTTAATTTGATAGGCAAGCCACAAGGGCCAATGCAAATTTCCTCTGCTGGAAAGCTAGAGGAATTAGAAATCATGCCTATGTTCTCTCAAAACCATGCTATACTCCAAAGCTACTAAATCCATGGATCAGACAAACATTTGAACTCTGTTGTGTGTGTGTGGTGTGTGTGTGTGTGTGTGTGTGTGTGTGTGTGTGTGTGTGTGTGTGTGTGTGTGTGTGTGTGTGTGTGTGTGTGTGTGTGTGTGTGTGTGTGTGTGTGTGTGTGTGTGTGTGGTGTGTGTGTGTGTTTGTGTTGTACACCCTTTCCTTGCCTCCAACACAGGTAATGGATATGCTGAGCTGTAACTGAGTATGGTTCGTATCCCTTCCCTACATCCAGTCCTGCCTAACTTATAATTTGATAGCTATCTTGTTAGCTGCCAAGTCTGTCCAAGATCAACACACAAAACCACCCACTGTTCCCAGGAATGCTGCCTCATAAGGAGACAAGCCCAGGTATCACTTCGTTGCAACCCCCTCACTCCAGGTGGCTCTCTGAGAGAAGCAGACTGCTGAATTTTCTTATGGTCCTTTTCCTCTGAGAAGTGATGTAATGCAATTGAAATTTTTGCCTGTTTATTGTCCTATCGCCCATAGCCCTATGACTCTATAGTATCCTGAGAAAGAATTAGATTAGATTAAAAATAAAAGCCAAGTCTTATCATTAGCATGTCCTTTGGGTCCATTTTCCATGTTTGACTCACCCATACTTGGGTATCTTTAGTCTTTCTCTGCCTTCCTGTATCTCCCCACTAAAGCCATATGTATCTGCTTGTAGCCAGTGCAACTGAGCTCCCCAAACACAGATTCCCATGAAAACTGAACAAAAGAGGAGGGGAGAGGCAGAGCATGTTAAATGTCTCATTAGGCCTTCTGTCTGATTCTCATTAGATTCGCTGACTGCTTCTCATTAGGCCCATTGCCTCGACTTCTTTCAGGCCCTGAATATGTAGGCCAGTGCTTATTGTCATGGTTGGTCGAGAAGATCTATTTCATTTCTTCATAAATTGAATGTGGCTTCTGAAAGGTCCCAGGCAGTTTCTTTTGGCAATGTTGAGGCAGGCTTATTGTTATTTGTTATTTTTCGAGTAATCCTAGACAGGGTGGGCAGAAGAAATAAGTTAAAAGACCCAGCAGAAAACTTCAAACACTGCTTCAGAATTAGGGCACTGGGGAATCATTGTCACAGCCAAAAGGCCAGCCTCCTATGTGGACATTTGCAACAGGACATCATGAACAAAGTCACCAATACCACAGTGTTCAGAAAGTACACACCATGGGAAGAAGGAAAACGTATGGAAAGAGGAGGGTCAGGACATTGCTAAGTTGCAAATCCCATTCTCCTGACCATTTCAGAGCATGTGCAGTGTTGAAAAAAGAAGCAAATAATAGCATTAATAAAGTGCTGTGTTATTTAATATGCCATAAAATAATTTATATATGCATTAGCATATTGTAAAGACATCACTTACATATCAGTATTCATCACAGAAGAACAAGTGGACGCTGGAGAAATCTCCCCTGAGATAGCAGGTGGTTAACAGAACTTAGAATTGATGACATGCTGATAATGATATAGTGGACGTCACTTTGGAGTCTCATGGGAGAGACATGTGTCCAGTAATGCAGAAAAGAGTAAAGAGCCTTTCCCAGGAGTGTAAAAGAAATCAGCTGTTATGTGTTTTCTCTACTTTTGATTTCCTTCTCAATGCTGGCCTCCTACTTTGAGTGAACACGGTCTGTACCCAGCCTTCACTCTGACAGCCATTTGATGCCCCAAATCAGAGATTGTTTTCTCTCAAGCTGTCTTCCCCCAGACCTGGAAGGCTGAAGGTAGAACTTTAATAACCCTTGGAAAGCAGGTGTTTTTCTTTCAACTAAGTGTCTGACGTGTGTTTAATATGGCTCTACACAAGAAAGTCAAACCGCTCAAAAGAATATCTTTGTAAAAATAGACATCAACACAAGGTTTGAACTTTTTTCTCTTCCATCCCTCCACCCAGAGGCAAGAGAAAAGATGTCTCCATATATGGCCTTCTCCTCTATCAGGAAGCAGGGCAAGTCCTCCCCAAGGAGGAAGGACCGTGACTCACTAACAAGGCCAGGGTGGGGTCCCTGTCAGACACATTCCAGCTGCTGCATAAGCTGGAAAGGCATGGTCACTTCTTTGTGGCTTTTGTTCAAGTATGCAGTGTCCTACTCAGAAGATGGCACTGGAGTCATGTGTGTTGTGTGCCTTTGGAAGAATGTTTTTCTTAGCATACAACTATACGAACACAGTCATGTCTTTCTGTGTGCTGCCTTTGTGCTGGGCGTGATAGTCATTCTTTAAAGGGACAGCATGGACAGGAGAGACTAGCACCTATTGTTAGGAAAGGGCATGGTCGTTCCAAAGATGTTTGTATAGACCCACCCCTACCCACCATACTGACTTCTAAGAAAGCTCCAGCATAATTTTTTTTGGAGGACTAGACCTTTGAACATGCCAGGATATTTGTACAGTAGATTGCAATGTTCATTCACAATATTCACAGACAAAACCTGTTTGCCTTTCAAGCGGTTCCATGAATGTACTATGTTTGTGAAGTGCTGGTAAGAGGACAGGCCTTTGTGCATTCATGTTTGAAAGAAGTGTGCTCATTGGTGCCTCTGAGCCATGGCTGTGAGGATGAAATAAAAATTTGGCTCCAAAGCCTTTAGCAGAAAACCCAGCTCAGAGGCAGACTAGAACAATAGGCTGAAAATGATCTTGGGCTTTCAAGTACTTTATCCTATCCAAACTTTCAGGGTAAGAACCTGATCTCCCAGAAAGTATTTCCTTTATTGCCAACCATAGAGAATCACTGAGAAACTAATTAAAGAATTTGAATCTCATTCCCTCTTCAGTTAGCTGACCCTCGGCCAGAGGCTAGATTCCAAACAAAGGCAGTCTGAGCCAACAAGATATAGAATGAGACTCATCAGCGTACACAGGCTGTATGCTCTTGGTCTCCTCTTTCAAAGAGTTACCTAAGTGCAAACTACCTTTTTTTTATACAATGGAGAACCATCAGAAATAATCGAGTTGGAAGTTCCTGAAAGTCACTCATTTATTGGACTCGACTTTCCACCCTTCCCTCGAATTCCAGGAGCCAGGTCAAGACAGTGAGTTCTCATGGAAAATTAAGTACATTCGCAAAGGTGCTTAGAGAAATATGCTTGTTTCAGGTTTCAGACTCTCAAGAGGATAGTAGTCATTGATTTCTAGCCTTAAAGCAACGATAAAGACTTCCAGATATGAATGGGCTTCTATGGAACCCAGCCAGACTGCCTGAAAGACTCCCGCTATAAAATATTTGGTTTCTTCAGGAGACCCACCCTCTTCTTCCTGTACTTCTCCCTCACTTTTTGAGGTCGCCTCACTTGGCAGCCACCCTGATGGTAACACAGAATGGCATTTATTGGCTGGATAGTTGTCTTATTTAAGAGTAACTACTTTAAGACTGTGAAATGATTTCTGAAAGTTACATGATTATCTGCTGAAGCAAATGCCTTTGTGACAGCATATATATTTGCTGGTCAGTTATGTAGTAGTCATAGACCTAGAGAAGAAGGGCCCTCTGGGATCCCTGGAAAGTACATTTTACTAATATCAAACGGTATTAGGCTTGCAGATGCAAATTTAATTTTAAACATAGCTTAGAAGAGACAAATATTAGTTTAGCTTAAAACACAGTTCTTCTGATTGAAATGAAGGTTGGCTTGAAAACTATCACAGAATAATGAGTGGTTCTCATTGCTCAGACAACATATAGTCCCGACTTATTGTTACAAGTCTGATAAATCTGAGTGATACTGGCTGATTCATTTAGATTGCTATCGCTGAACAGGGTTTTCCAAAGGTATTTTGCACTTCGGAAATATCTTAATCTCGAAGAAAGTTTTATACAAGAGTGACCATGTATAAATGAAAGTTGATACAGGTTTAGATTCAGATTGGGAGCCATCAAGTTCCTCTCTCTGATGGAGAGTATGGATCTCGCTGCCAGAATGTATAGGATATCACCTCAGAAGCTAGATGCAATGCTTTGGCAAATTCTCTAATTTTCCTATTTGAGACATATTGTCTAACGCCAGATAGATTCTCTTGCAAAAGACCAAACATTAGACTTTGAACTTCTGGTGAAAGATTTAATGTGCAGCGATCAATGAGCGAAACCATTATGCAACACTAGAAATATGCAAAAAGTTAAGATGGAAAGGGGAAAATTAATATTCTTGAATTATTTGAACATGACAGCATGGAATTTGCTTTAAGTAAAAACTTGTATGACAATGGAATCTTGAAATAATTACAACTAAAATCTGAGGAAAATGGACATAGTGTTCTGTATTTTTAAAAGAAATCAGTGTGCTGAATTGTGCTATGTAGAATTCGCTGTTTTCTCTTTCCTTAACAAAATCTTGGGTGTATTCCATAACTTCCTGGTCACATTTGGTAATTAAAACTTAGTGTGGCTTAATTTAAACCCTTAATTGCATTTCCAATTTAAAGCTAGAGCTGTGACTCGGGCTGCTTTGAAAAGGGGTGGGGGCAAGATCTGTCTCTGGAGCCATGTTGTCCTACCCCTTCCTAAACTCATATCTTCCGAGAAGCTCAAAGGAGAGCCTAGAGCTATGAGAAATACTTCCTTAAATGGTTGCTTTAATGGGGGTAGAAAGTGCCTTTAGGCATTGCTCTGACCTTTCCTGGTCCCGTCTTCTAGTCCTGGTTTTCACACATGTGTTACATATGTGTTTTTGGCTTTTATTCACCTTCCTTGATGTAGTCTTATATGCTGTCAACCCTGAGTGAGCATCTCAGGTCTTTTTTTTTTTTTCCCAAAGTTGATAACCGAACCCAGGGCCTTGCGCTTGCTAGGCATGCGCACTATCACTGAGCTAAATCCCCAACCCTGCATCTCAGGTCTTAACTTGGTGGATAGTAACTAAAGGTGTGGCATGCGTCAAGCGCTCCTTCAAGTGGAACCAGTAAGGAACCCAGCTTTCCTTTAACGCCAGGTGAGCATGGAATGGAAGTGTCAGTTCTGGTAATCAACTTACCTTTTCCAGATATTTTTGCCAGTTTCTATAAGTTCTCAGAAACACATCTCTAGGAATTTCTGGACTGAAAGTTGATTATAACCCATGTAGTTCCATATGTTTGTTCCATACTTCTAGGCCACACATTAAATATACTCAAGTACTCAGCCACTGCATCCTCTTGAGAAATAGGAGTCTGTCAGCTTGTGAAGTGCAAATGGGCCCTAGTTCTTAAGGAATTATCAGTTTCTTTTTATTGTAGGTTCCCACAACTTCTATGGATGCTTTTCTTGGAATCTACACATTTTTGGAGGAGGGAGTGGCACATGTACTCTTCTCTGTTCTTATGGTCTAAGCCTTTGCTGAGAACCTTTTCCTCCATAACCTGGAAAAGGCCTGATTAGGTAATATCTGATGGACTGAGACCCTGTTGACCACTGCTTCTGCTGGAACATATCTGTTACTACCACATGGTGCCTTATTTGTGGGTCTTGTTGGAATATGAGTACTTCTGTCTCTAGGTCTGGAATAACCTTTTACCTATTACATGAATGAAAATTAAAAGTGACTTACATATTCAGGGAACTGTGGCCCTACAAAGGTAGTTTAAGTGGGAACTGGTTACAGGAAAGAAATTATTATTCACACAGACTGTGTTAATTGTTTAGCATCAGAATGATCCTTATCCCTGTCTGAGGTAGAGATTACATTTTACAATGGAGCTGACTTTGCCAACCATCAGCACAGGCCACAGGGACAATAATGTGGCTGTGTCCTCTATCCTGTCCCTATGTATCTGGAATCCTTCTATGAATTCAGCTTCTAATTTATAGCTCCTATATCAGTGGCTCTATCTGTGTGTCCATCTCCTGCCCTTACTTCTCGGTTTATGCATCCATCCTAATGTCTTGACTGATACCACATAAAAGCTGTGTTGTAGTTTTACTATGGGACTCACAGGTGAAATACCTCATGGAAACTTGGGATATTGACTTTTAGCAAGGATTCCTGATAAATCCCAATAAAATCCGAGAAACTCTGGGCTACCTTGAAACCAAATCAGCTACGTTATCAATGAATCAGTGACTAATCTTCTCAATAATATTTACAGGTATGCCTGCCCTTTTAGTGAATCTCTTGAGACATATAAAACAGTTTCTATTTACACGAGAACTTTACCATTCCTCAATAATTCATCATGTTTGCCAACTTTACTGGATCTGGAAACAACTAAGAGATAAGCTGTTGGGCATTTTCTTGATCAGTTACTTGAAGGAATTTTCTCGATTAGCTTATTTGGAGTGGAAATCCCACCTTAAATGAAGGTGACACCTTTTGAACTCCACCAAATAAGGAGATCTAAGATAGGAGCAGAACTTATTTGCCTTGTTGCCTTAGATTCCCTGGTAAACATTTCCCCTCCTGGCCCATCTCACTGCTTCCTGAACTACTGCTGCGTTTCTGAATGGGTAGCAGAACTCGGCATCTTCAGCCTTCTGATGTGAACTGAAGATCAACATGCTCCAGGGATGTTTCACACAGCAGAACCAATGCTTCTTCAATCAGAACATGGGAAGATTTTAAAAGTGTATTGCAAGAGAGAGCAGTCAGATAAAAAATAAACTCATGAGGCTAATGCCAGTCTGACAACCTGAATTCTACCCTCAGAATTCATGTGATGGAAGGACAAAGAATTCCAAGTTGCCTTCTGACACACAAACACACATGCAAACATATATGCAAACATACTGACAAATACATACACTCAAACAAACACATATACACATGCAAACACACACACATGCAAACATATACACATGTGCAGAAACACGCATACACACATGCAAGCACAGGTAAAAACATACACACAGATGCATACACGGAAACACACATGCATACACATACAAACACATGCACATGTACATCCCTTGACATGCACACACACCTACGCACACACAGTAAGTAAATGAATATAAAATTAAAGAAATAAACCCACCGCCTGACCTGCGATAGTACTTTCCCACCAATGGAAATGATTTGTTTATTTTCTGCTCATTATCAACCTTCTTCAACCTGAATGTTAAGTCTATGGTATGAAGGACATTGTTTACTTCTTGCTTACCACTGGTCTCCAGTAAGTTACTTTAGAATCCAATACTTAGGAAGGCTACAGGTGTCTGTTAAGGGATCATACATATTCATGAACAAAACAAAAACCTTACCATGGTAACTGGCAAACTTCCAGATGAAGTGCTGATCACAGAGGATGGAAAGGAGATAGGTTTGGAACATTCCTAGATGAACTGATTGGCCGCTGAGGCCAGGAAACTGTTCCGAATGGCACAGGAAACAGTCTGCAGATCCTCTCAGCCACTTCCCACTGAGGCCTCAGGGCAGATTTTGGGGAAAGGGTCCTAAAAACTAAAAAGCACTCTTGATGGGAACAGAGGGATATGGGACACAGGACAGGAAAACTAACCCATGAGCATGGTAATAGGGTGGGGCTCAGTGGAGGACAGTTTGAAGGCAATGGTCAGAAGTTTATATTTGGTCCAGATGGTAATAGCAAGCCACTGAAGGGCCATGTTTACACATTTTCAAAATCCAATTAGGATACCACATGTTTTTATGGTCTAATCACCCATTTTGGACCCATTAAATAAATTAGTTGAAAGAGAAAAACAAAGGAAAAAAAATAAAATGATGTGTCATTTGATAGCATTAGGAAATCATGGGATAAATGTGTTAAATTGGAATGTTTGACCTGGAACCAAATGAATCCAAATATGGTCTTTATGGCTGAGTCTCGAACTTGAATCAGGCCCACAGCTGATGTTACAAAACATGCAGTTCAGTTTTTCCTCCTCCTCCTCCTCCTCCTCCTCCTCCTCCTCCTCCTCCTCCTCCTCCTCCTCCTCCTCCTCCTCCTTCTTCTTCTTCTTCTCTCTCTCTCTCTCTCTCTCTCTCTCTCTCTCTCTCTCTCTAAAGGCCAATTTGGTGAGGAAAGCAGGCATGTCCCTGTGGAGGGCTTAGACATCCCTTGCCCAGGGCAGAAGGGGAGGCTAGAGGACATCTCATGGGACTCAAAGCTCTGCATCCCAGCAGCTCTATAGGCCACCAGCTGATGTGTGAGAGAGAAGCAGCTGCTTCAGTAGAATTCCCTCTAGAGGAAGAAGTCTAGTCATGCAGATAGGTCAAGCAAGGTGGGGGTGGGGGAGCGGGGGGTGGGGACAGAAGGCAAAACAGACACAGGGAAAGAAGTGAAACCCAAGCTGGAGTTCTGTGTGGCTCCTGCTGGATCTGTGTCTCTGTGCTTAGTCCAAGTGTCATATTAGCACTTAAGGAAAAGCCAGTGTGGTGGCAGAAAGGACTGGCAAAGCAAGGAGGCAAACGTTGTTTCCTTAGAAGGTAACTATCCTATCCTTACTCTCTGGCACTTGCGCTTGGACGATTCTTTTTTTTTTTTTTCTTTTCTCTCTCTTTTTTTTGAACAGTGCAGCATCAGGGGTTAGTTCAGAGGTAAGATACTTGCTTAGTTTGTGCCAAGCCGTGAGTTCAACATCCAGTTTAACTATAAAACAGGTAAAAATATGGCCATCCAATCAGGGTGTCGGAAGACTGAGATGAGATGTATAGAAATGTAGAGCTCTCCTCTGACTTAGCAATTCAGAAATGCCTCCTTAGTGATTCATGGGCACACTGTAGTGTGAGAAACAGCACAAAAATACCTGCGATAAGTCAGCTCCAAAGGAAGATGTTTGTTTTGTTCTCATGTTTCAGAGGCTTCTGTCTGGGATTGGGAGACTGTTTCTTTGGGCTTGTGAAAATACAGAGCATCCTCATGGGAGTAAGAGACAGAGCAGATATGGTGCCTTGGATGCACAGAAAGGAGAGAATGGCTCCAGCTAGCACTCTCAAGGGCCTGTCCCTAGTTACCTAATTTCCTTTCATGACAAGCCACCTTTCATAGGTTCCTGATGGCCCCATCCCAGTAGCAACACAGGCTTTAACATAAAGCAATATGTCTTTGACATAAACCAAACCAAAACAACCATGTAGGAAGTTTGCAATGAATTTAATAAAGTAAAATTAGAGGTGAGTGAAATTATAGATTTGAAAACCTGTAGGACATAAAGCAGTAAGTAGTGGCGATGCAATTGCGAATAACTTTCCATATGCTGGAAGAATTACTATGGACCCCATGAATTCATCTGTACGTCTCGAATGCCAAGGCTGCAGCATGCATACAGGCAGAAGTCTGCAAAAACACTGGTGGGAACAATTTTGCTTTTGAGTCCCAACAGCATGCTTTAAGCAACTTGTGTCTTTCTTTACAGCATTTCCATGGAGCAGCTGTAGTTTCCCTGAATTATACCTAGCTTCCTAAGTCATTGGTAGTTTTCTTTCCTTCTCTCTTTTGGTCCCTAGTCCAGATTTTTATTTTTTGTGAGCAGAGCCCCTGCTTAACCAGGAACTGAAGGAGCCAAGTGGAGACAGACAGAGCTGGAATCCTTTGCCATTCAGCTGGAAACATAATGATCCCCCAGCTTCTCAAATGTGGAAATTTCCCAGAACCAGTGTTGTTCCAGAGCCTAGGGACCCTCCCTCATTAGTTCCAGCTAACTTTCCCTTCTTTTAAGTCTTTACTTATGCTCCTCTTGAGGCTCCAGACTTGATTAGCTCTTGCTCCGTGGCCTTCTTCCCACAGCCTCTTAGATTCCCTGCCTTCCTTTTCCTTACTTAGGCTCTAGGATGGTGCATACAGTAGCTGAGGCAATGTGAGAGTAGTCGACTCTGTAATCCCACTTACTCTGTCTCTAGTTTAGTGTTGTTACCTGGGAAAAGACAACAAGAGCAGCTGTGCAGAAATGTGTCATTGACAAAGAGATAAGGTTTCCTAAAATGGCACGTTAGCATGGCATAAAGAAAGTGCTCAAAAAATGATAAATGTCACCTAGCTGGGGCCATTAATGGTAAATCAATTAGATGAACTTGCCTTGTAAGAAACGTTAGTATATCCAAATGCCCCATTTATGCTGTGGTTGCTTGAATTCTCTTTAGACAAGGCTGTCCTGCAATTCATGGATGTACTGGGTGAGCAGACTGACACTCACATATTCAGTTACGGTAATCTTTTAAACAGAGACGAGGGGAGAAGAATTCAAGCAGAAGAATGTAAATTCAAGAACTCTATCAGGATAAAGGCACTAATCTTGTCTGTGACTCCCAGTAGCTATGATGAAAATTCTAAAAGAAAAACAAAAGCTTCAGACCGCTTAAGGTATTTTCAGTGTGTTTTTGTACTTTTCTGTAGAAAAAATTGCATTACCTTAAGTGCAACAGTAACATCACCAAGTGACATTACCAAAGGCAACTTTGGTGACAGAGGAAAGAATCCTTGCTAAAGCTACACATGGATGTAGACACACTCATTTGTTGTCAAAGGGTCAGGGTCCTTTGACCCTGTATATTCTTGCAAGTTCTGTCACACATTGGTTCTTAGAGAACGATGCTAAACACACGTGTTAGTTTACTTCAAATCATGGAACTAATGCATGATTTCTATCCCTTTGGCTGCCCAGTCATTTATCACAGGTAATTTACATGGTGCTGGATGGATTGGTAAACTAATTACTAAGCTCATTCATGTGCAAATGTCTTCTTTTTAGTCCTGCATGTGGAATAAGTTTGGTGATTTCAGTTCCTTCTCGTGGGATCCATAATCCAATTCTTAGAGAAACCAAAGTGATTTATCTGAACCCACCAGCCAGGTCCAAACAGGCAGAGCTGTATCTTGATGTTGCTTGGATTCATTTGTTGCCAATAATCCGGTATGACTTCTGGGAGGCAGCTCTGGCTGAAGACATGGACATAAGACAGACAGGGAAGTCAGTGTGTTGTTGCACCTGTGTGTATGATTGTGCAAGTGGGTGGGTGTATTTATGTGGATCTATGTATATGGATATGTGTGTATAATAAATGATTTAGGATGTCAAGCATTCTGACAGAATTTGAAGTGTTTATTTAATATAGTCTTGATCGGGGCTCATTTTGGTTGTTTTTGAAAAGCATAATATTTCAATTTTAGGGATTTTTTATTTTTCTTGATCTTTTTAATATTT
Organism: Rattus rattus; assembly: GCF_011064425.1. Lineage (NCBI taxonomy): Eukaryota > Metazoa > Chordata > Mammalia > Rodentia > Muridae > Rattus > Rattus rattus. Next base: position 35,529,483 of record NC_046167.1, on the reverse strand, counting down.
CCCAGCAACATTTCTTATCCCATACACTCTCCCACTACCATAGGCAAAGTCTAAATCTTGTCTCTGTGATATTGCTGCTTAAAGAAACTGTTGGGAAGTGAAATATGACCACTGAGCTGGGTCAGAAAGAGGACACAGCTCCTCCCTGTCGGTGCTACTTCTGCTACTCTCTGCACACCTTAGGACCCCTGAGTGGACAAGTAACAAATTTACTTTCCCCCAACTGTTGTACTAGGCAACTTGGGAGAGATCACAAAGCAGAACAGAGACAACCCTGGGAAACCCTGTCTTCTTGCCTTCTCCTGTGGTACGGGAGAGGCTTTTAGATGGTTCTAGATCCTCTACTCTCAAACTTCCCCAGTCTAGTATGAGTTTCATCAACCATTGAGCAAATCAGCTTGCAGGGTACCAAGAGGAACAGAAATAACTGTTACTATGAAGCTCTAGTAGAACACACAATGCTGTGTCTGCATGTGGCCAAGACAAATATTACAGTCTTGAGTTACTACATGTTGGGGTAGTTTATTACACAGCAACATGGAACTGTAGCATATATCATAAAAAAATTAGTTAAACCAAGTTAGTGTGTAAGTTGGGAAACCATTATCAATTCAAAGGCAAATCAGAATTATTAAGACGAAACCCAGCAGGCTGAGCTCATGAAGAAAGGCAACTGTAACTTAATGGGAATTCAGTTGATTCTGCATCCTGGCAAGTAGATTCTGGCAGGAAAAACAGATGATACAGTTCCTACAGGTGTATACATGGTATGGCAATTGTGCCAATCCCAGGTTCTTTATGTATGATAAACTGCAAGAGAAATTTGTGATGACATGTGGGATGTCTACTGATTTATAACTTCTTATGAATAAAATGGACAAGAAGCACCTAAAGAAATGTTCAGCATCCTTAGTCATCAGGGAAATGCAAATCAAAACAATCATGAGATTCTACCTCACACCAGTCAGGATGGCTAAGATAAAAAACTCAGGTGACAGCAGATGCTGGTTAGGATGTGGAGAAAGAGGAACACTCCTCCATTGTTGGTGGGATTGCAAGCTGGTACAACTCCTCTGGAAATCAGTCTGGAAGTCCCTCAGAAAATTGGGCATAGCAGTACCAGAGAACTCAGTTATACCACTCTTGGGCATATACCCAAAAGATGCTCCAACACACAATAAGAAATATGTTCCACTATGTTCATGGCAGCCTTATTTATAATAGCCAGAAGCTGAAAAGAACCCAGATGTCCTTCAACAGAGGAATAGATACAGAAAATGTGGGACATTTACACAATGGAGTACTATTCAGCTATTAAAAACAATGACTTCATGAAATTCATAAGCAAATGAATGGAACTAGAAAATATTATCTTGAATGAGGTAATCCAAACACACACACACACACACACACACACACACACACACACATACACACACAAAAACAAACCTGAACAAACAAACAAACAAAAACCCCACACATGGTATGCATTCACTGATAGGTGGATACTAACCCAAAAGCTCAGATTACCCAAGATACAATCCACAGCCACATAAAGCTCAATAAAAAGGACGAACAAAGTATGGATGCTTCAGTCATTCTTAAAAGGGGGAACAAAATATTCACAAGAGGAGATATGGAAACAAAGTTTGTAGCAAAGCCTGAAGGAATGGACATTCAGAGCTTGTGCTACCTGGGAATCCAGTCCATATACATACAGCCAACAAACCCAGACAATATTGCTGATGCCAAGAAGTGCATGTCGACAGAAGCCTGATACAACTGTCTCCTGAGAGGCTCTGCCAGAGCATGACAAAAACACGGCCAATGCTAGCAGCAAACTACTGAACTGGGAACAGGATCCCCATTGGAGGAGTTAGAGAAAGGATTGAAGGAGCTGAAGGGGTTTGCAACCCCATAAGAACAACAATACCAACCAATCAGAGCTCCCAGAGACTAAACCACTACCCAAAAACTATACATGGACTGACCCATGGCTCTAGCTGCATATGTAGCAGAGGATGGCCTTGTTGGGCATTGATGGAAGGAGAAGCCCTTGATCCTGCCAAGATTGTAGGGGAATGTCAGAGTGGGGTGGTGGAAAGAAATGGGGTGTTGGAGAAGGGAACATCCTCATAGAAGAAGGGGGAATGATGGGACAAGGTGTTTATGGATGGGAAACCAGGAAAAGGGATAACATTTGAAATGTAAATAAAAAATATCCAATAAAAAAGAAATGTATTTGAAGTTGATAAAATTGAGTGTATTGTATAGATAGGGAAAATTGTGTGTATTATGTGAGTGTGTATTTAAAACAAAAATAGAAATAAATTTGGCAGACACCTTGTAGCAATATTTGTCACCATTTTTGATAGCTTTGAAGATACAGTGTGACAAAAAAATTCAAAGACTACTTCAAGGTGTTCCTGTTAAAATCCACAATGCCTAGATAACATGCAAAATACATACCATAAAGATCCCAACTGAGGATCTTCCAAAGTGTTGGAGAGTATTTCAGAATGGTTCAAGGCTGTTGTAAGCATAAAAAGCAACCAAAAAAAATGAATGGGGTTAATTATTATTTCCAATAGGTATTTAAGAATGACTGACTGCAGTATGGTATCCTGAACAGAACCCTGCTATGAAAAAAGAAGTAAGTTCAGATAGACTGATTAATAAGTAGTCATAAACATATAGAAGTCAGGAATTTAAGACACACACACAAATATATATATATATGCAATATATATACACATATATATGCAATGAAAGAAATATAGACCATGAATTTAACAGAGAGCACAGGGGTGATGTGCATTGGAAGGGTTAGAGGGAGAAAATGGAAGAGAAAAACATTATGTAATTATTATACATTTTTTATTTTTAAGACCTATTTTAAAACCCTTATTCTTTAAATTGTAAACTGGAGCCAAAGAATTCAACTACTCTTGAATTCCTACCATGAATATGACATTTGACCACTGGTAACTTACTATTCCACTCTTCCTTTTACATTCACTTATTCTGTCACATCTCCATCTTGCTTCTTCTTGGTGATTATTTCTCCAGAGTTTCAACTTTATATTAGCATAAGTTGTGATCCCCTATGAACTTGAACAAAAGTAGGATGATAAATAAATAAAAATTGCACACATAGACATACACATACTTGTGCATGTAATCCAGAAATCATGTCACCTGGTGTTTATATAGATCAGTAGTACCGTGACCTCTGATATTAACATTATCAGTCCGTACAAAAACTTAGCAGTGTTTTCCTTTCATTCACCCCCAAATATGCCAATGTCTTTGGGAATTTAGGCACTGTAGAACAAAAATGTCATGTTTTTATGAAAAAGAGAATGATTTCTTACTTTAAAAAGCATATCTCTGAGAGGCACATTCATTGTATAAATACGGTGTCCATTATGGAGCTGTGTAGTGCATGGGTTTCTGTGATTATGAATCTTTGGCGACTTGACTGGCTTTAGAATGCCTAGGAAACCACACCTCTGGGTGCTTCTATGAATATATCTCCTAATGGTCTAACGAGGAAGAGATGGCCTGCTCTGAATGGAGGCAGCATCATTTCTTGAACCAGGAAGAATATATAGGAGAGAGTAAGTGAAGTGGAACATTAACATCCCTTTCCTACTTTCCCACTCATGGAACAATGGAACGAGCTTCCACAAGTTCCTGTCACTGGGATACTCCTGCTACGATAAATTAGAGCCTTAGACTTTGAGCTAAATTAAACTTGTGTTTATTAAGTTGCCTTTGTCAAGTACTTTGTCACAGCAAAAGGAAAAAGAACTAATACATCAAGCGTACAAGAAGAATCTGAAGATGCCTATAAAAATAAATTTAACTCATTTTTAGTGCAAAATTTCAGACTTGAGATGAGTTGCATTTTAATTTTCTCTTATTATTTCTTGCCTGTTGCTTACTAACTTTTCCTGATCCTGTAATTATTTAAAGATGTGTCTTAGACAATGCAATACTCAGAAGGGCTAGACTAAGTAACCATTCACTTTTGCTGCATACCAAGACAAAGAAAGAGTTTATCTTTACATCTTATTTTAATAGTTATGCAATCTTTTTGGAATTAGGTAAAAACTAAGTTTTTTTATTTTTCCTGTTCGCCATGTATTTTTGAATTAATAATCATCTCTGATCCGTAACTTTGACATTCCACAAAAGTACAGAAATAATAAAGCCCATTTGTGGGTTTGCTGGGTAAGCTAAATGAGGTACTGGGATTGTATAGTTGGCCTTAGTCCTGAGTACATGAAGCACTGACAGTGTCTGGGTGACCTAGCTGTTGAATATTCATTAAACAAAATAACCTTTACTCTCTTGAAATTTATACTCATTTTCTAGGTATGAAGCCATAAGATTGGGTCCTGACAGCTAATATTTAATGCTACAGAGGCAAAACAGTTTTGAGAGTTGGGAATAGATGAAGGTTATAGAAGCACAGCCCAGGTTATAGTTCTGATCCTCAGGGTCCAAATTCATGGATAACTTACTATGCACTAGGCATTGTCACAAAGATGTTTCAAACATGAGGGAATTTTATCTTGATAACAATGTTTGAGACTGACACTCTGGTGATTCACATTCAATAAAGGAGAATTGTTAGAAGTCATGTACATGATGTTTAAAGGAATTACCAACCACGGCAATCATGCAGACTCCAGAAAGCAACCTCCTGCAGCTTTATTGTTTTGTATCAAAATAAAACTATTACAGTTCTACCATTTTACTGTCATTGATTATAGCTGTTATTCTCTTCCATTTCTCTTATGATAAGAAAGGTCTGTACTTCTGACCTGAGTACCCCTTCCAGAAGGAGTGAAAGTAGGAGCAGGTCACCATCTCTGAGCCCATATTTCTGATACGGACAGAAGACGAGATGTTTTCATAAGCAAAACAGCATTTATTTCCCTCTCTTTAACTGTGTTTACCTGGAAGTAGCCCTTAGAAATGGTCCCTTGTCTCAAACAACTCATCTATTCATTCCTAATATACACCGTACTGAAAGGTGTCCTCCTAGCAGCCCTCTACAACTGCCAATCCAACACTGGTCTCATATCTAGTGTTTCTCCGACCAAAATGAAAAGCAATAGAGATTATCAGGTTAGATCCCTGGTCCTACATTGGTAGAAAAAAGTAGCAGGTTGTGTGTAGACCAGAGTATCTGAAAGGACTGAGTATTGACATGAGGCCCATCACAGTGTCATCTCTCTGTTCTTTGGCAAATTGTTTCCCAGGCCCAAATATCACAGACCTATTCACTGTGTTTGAGTGTGTCGCTCAAAAGATCATGCATCAGAACTCAGCCTCAAACATAGCAATGCCAGGGGAAGGTCCAGTGAATGGTTCTGAGGATACAAGAGCTAACTTTTCTTCAGTTGATTAATACCAGGAGATTTAAATCTTGCCATAGAGATATTTGGCTTCCATGTTTTCCTCTTTCTTCTCTTGCCAGTAGACCTGTTCTACTCTTCTAACAATATGAGGTCTTCACCAAAACCCAAGAAGCATCATGCTTTTGTGTTTCCTAGCAGAAGCACCCAGAACTGAACTGCAATAAACTTTTATAAACTGCTCACATATTAATATTCTATTATTGCAAGAAGAAGCACACTATCTTAGGAAAGGTTGCTTGCCAATTAAAAATTTCCTAAAGGAGCATATTGGTTATTGAAGTCACTGCAGTGTAAATTTTGCTCCCTAGCATTAAAAAATTTCCTAAGGACAGTGCAGACATCATTCTCTGGTATTCTTTTATACTGCTTCTGGACAATGAAGTTGTTTCAACAAGGTCCAGATTCAAAACATCCAGAGACTGCCCCACCTGGGGACCCATTCCATATCCATCCACTAAACCCAATCACTACTGCTGATTCCAAGAAGTGCTTGCTGACAGGAGCCTGATATAACTGTCTCCTGAAAGGCTCAAACGGAACCTTACTGATACAGATGCAGATGCTTGCAGCCAATCATCGGACTGAGCACAGGGACCCCAGGGGAGGAGTTAGGGGAAGGACTGAAAGAGATGAAGGGATTTGCAACCCCATAGGTAGAACAGCAATATCAACCATCCAGACCCCCAGAGCTCACAGGAACTAAACCACCGACCAAAGAGTGTACATGGAGGGACCCATGACTTCAGCTGCCTATGTAGTAGAGGGACGCCTTATGTGGCATCAAAGAGCGGGGAGGCCCTTAGTCCTGTGAAGGCTCGATGTCCTTGTAGGGGAGTGCCAGGATGGTGAGGTGGAAGCGGGTGGGTGTGTGTGGGAGCACCCTCACAGAAGCCGGGGCAGAGGAGATGGGATAGAGGTTTTGCAGAGGGGAAACTAGGAAAGGGGACAACATTTGAAATGTAAATAAACATCCAATTAAAAAATAAAATAGAAACATCAATGGAACTTGACAAATTCACAGCTATCTGTATATGCACTTGTCATGCTGTGCTTGAACATTTGGTTACGACTCTTTACAATTACCTAGATGTCCTGGCAATGCTAATGTGAGCTAGCCATTGACGTGCCTTCCTACTTCCCTGGTGGTACTTTACACCGATTCTTATGGCAACATTCATGAATGTATTTCATAAATCCAAAGCCTCTGGTCTTTTAGCAGCCATCTTTACCTTAGTACTGTAAGATTCATGTGAAAACCCAGATATACTATTTATGATATGGAAAGACTTGTACATGTACATTTTACATGTAAAATGGAAAAACAAATTGGAGTCTGTTAATTTCCTTTTGAGAAAGAGGTGATTGGTTGCTGCTTCACCGTCTGGCCTACAGTTACATAAGAATTGTTCATTCAACACAGCTTCTGCCTTTCTCTTCTTGCAAGGGCTCTTGCAAGCTTTCTGATTTTTTTTAACTATAGAAAAAATAAATTTAAAAAATAATCTTAAAGGAATATATTTCAGAAGATGGCTTCAATGAGCAGTGACTCCCTTAGCCTATGTTTAGCTGAGGTATTTTCCTGTGAAATACAGGTCTCAGCTGCCTGCCACTCATCATTGTCTGTGTTCAATACTCACCACTGTAAAACGGTCCCATTTTACAAGCTCCAAACACTTAATTTTCATGCTCATTCTTTTTTTTTCTTAAAGTGAAAATCACACCATATTATCTAGAGGACCAAATGCACTGCAAGTAACAAACATTATCCGATTTTCTGGAGCTACCTTGTACTCTTAAAAATTGAGCAGGTCTCTCAAAATATCAAATATGCAAACGTTAAAGGGGAAAAGTCTCCATTCTACTATATGAAAAAATTCCTAAATTCCAGAAGGGTGAATGAACAGATGGATACTTTTGGGACATGTGTGTGTGTGTCATTTTTGTTTTACATTTCCTTGGCTCTGCAAGAGAACATTTCTACAAAGCATGGTAGCTAAAGGGAGGAATCATGTTAAACTAAACCTGGAAGCAAGAAACGAGAAGTAAATAGTTTAGCAAAAATTCAGTTCCATATGTTAATTCTGAAAAGTTTCATTATTGAAACCACAGATTTAAAATAACAGAGCCACAGTCTTAAGACACAAGAGATAAATAGTGGCTGCTGGGACAGAAATTACTTGCTTGAAGGTATATATGTCATTTAACTCATTCATACATTTTTGGACCTTCTGTTCATTAAGGAAATTCAATGTTTTAATAAACCTCCATAAAAAGCAATTACAGATTAGGCCTCCCGCCCCCAAGTAGCAATTTCCTACATAGGAAGTGAAGCTCTAGTTTCAAACAGCACAGAGGAATGGTTACAGATTCCACCTCTTGCCACAATCATACAATGCTGGTTATACCAAGTTAACTGCAAGGCAATTCCCAAGCACATCTAAAGAAAAAAAAATAAAAACCAAACAAACAGAAAAGCAGCCAAACAACCAAACCAACAAACAAAATACTCCACTCAGGTTGCCAGAATGAAGAATGGGTTCTGGCCAGAGCTAATAGAACATTTTATAGTGATGGCAGCTCAGATTTAGAGACGCCTTACAACATATAGGCTGAGGGGTAAATGCTTACATTGTACTTTGGTTCCTGTGAAACACATCTCTCTGGGCTGCATATTTCACCTTGGTAGGGTCATCTACTCTGGAAATTCCTGGCAGGTGGCAAGATTACTTTCCCCAGGTTTTAGGGAAAGCAGAAACACCACCAACTAACTAACAAATGATAAACAAATTTCTTGGGAAATTGAAAGCCTAACCTAATGCCTTAGGGTTTTACTGCTGTGAGCAGACACCATGTCCAAGGTAAGTCTTATAAAGGACAAATTTCAATGGGGGGTTGTGGACTCTTGTTTATATGCAGGCACAAGATAAGGCAAAGCCTGTGGTTGGGCAGTGAAAAAGTAAGGCAGGTACAGAATTTTGGAGGGAGAAGAGAGAGAGAGAGAGAGAGAGAGAGAGAGAGAGAGAGAGAGAGAGAGAGAGAGAGAGAGGGAGGAAGAACCAAGATGGAAGCAGACAGAGAAGGACAAACCAGATCTGTGTGGCCTTAAATGGCCACAGGTGGTCATGAATATTTCATAAGGGATGGATTTTTATAGGACAATTTGTCTTATTTAGGTGGGCAGTTTATATCATTATTAATTGGTTTAGAGTTTATTATGTGGGCGTTTTGTGAGGTGAGAATTTCCTGATATAAATCTGATTGATAAATTACAAGCTTCTAGAGATTTGATTTTACCAGGATACTGGGAATTGTGACTATAACCACAGGGGGCGGATGCTAGAACTGTGAACAGAATTCACAGCAGAGAGTCACAAGAGGGTGACTGCTGCTGGGGCTAGAAAGTAGCTGGTGGCAATGTGGGACTAGCTATAGCAGCAAGATCGCTGCTGGGCCCAGAGGGTAGCCTGGGACAGTGTGAGATGGAAATTGGAAACTTAGGGAGTAGGGTTGAGACACTTTGATGTTAAATGAAATACCCCACAGATGCCACGTGGCCCGCTGGTGCCTTCAATAGCATGGGTTGGTGTATTCTTTTCTAATATTTCCACCAACAGGGGCTGGCTTATAAGATCAGAGTTTCAGTGGTTATCATGAAGGCAGGAGCATGGCAGCATTCAGGCAGGCATGCTGTGAGAGAAGCTGAGAGCTCTACATCTTTATCTGAAGGCTGCTATGAGACTACTGGCCTCCAGGCAGCTAGGACAAGGGTATTAAATAATAAAGCCCATGCCCACAAGGCCACACCTATTCTAACAAGGCCACACCTCCCTATAGTGCCACTCCCTGGGCCGAACATATACAAACCATCACACCTACCATGTGCAAAGATGTGGCAAGGCAGGTTTTGTTCCTAGCTGGAACATAATGTTGACTCAGAAACAGTATGGTCTCGGGCAGATGAAACCTTTGACACTTTTCAAAACTCATACTTGTAGGGATTCCAAGACTCACAGAGAAAAGGAGAGTGTGCCTGTCCCTTCTAGTACATGTGTTAGAGAATTCTGTCATGGTTTGTGTGACCCCTTTTCAGTTGGAGATGGTACTCTATGCTGAATGCTACAAGAGTCAGATAGTGATTATTGGGCTTTTCCCTTTTTTTCTTTTCCCCTCTTCTCTCCTTTCTTCTTCTTTCTTCTCTTCTTTCTACCCCTTTCCGTTGTTCCCTCCATTTTTACGACAGTTTCATTCACCATTATCCTTTTGTTTTTTAGTGACACGGTTTTTCTATATTGTATTAGTTGGTATTGAACTCCTGCCTTAGCTCTGAGTTGCTAAGATTCCAGTGAACACCACAATGTCCAACTCATGATGCATTATTTTCTTTGATTTTTCTGTGTAAGAAATAACTACTCAGAAAAAAAAATCTGATGAGAAAACTTATAAGATGTATTTACCAGGGATAGAGACAGGAAAAGTACATCGAAGGAAGAACCCAGTATTTATAAAGGCAGTGACAGAGAGCTTTCAGATTCGTTTCATTATTTCTCAGGCATAAAAAGATACCTGGAATATTTAATTGGAGCATTTTAAGTTGGAATATTTAAAATGAAGTTCTGGCCTCTTTCAATGGTAGTAGAAATGTGGGCAAATGAGGAAAGTTTGAGGAACATCTAGACAAAGAAGAACTATTGCAATTAAAAATGTGGACGCTAATCTGATAATGATCCTATCACCAAATATGAGACCCTGAACAAGGAATTTTGTGTGGACAAAACCAAATAAATCAAGAAACAGAACATCATATATCACATGGGCCTAGCAGGTAGTTATAGAATATTCTATCCAAACATCAAATTTTATCAGCAGCCCTGATGATAATATCTATGAAGTTTCTTTAAAATAGACCGCACACGTGGGCACAGGGCTGCTCTGAACTTGAAGATAGTCCATCCATAATCCAGAAGCCTATCCTTGAGAAATGTGTCCATATATATAAGGACCTGCATGCCAAAATATCAGTGCACATGACAAGCAGCAGAAAGCTGTCAGCCCTATGCATGAGGCCTGTGTAATTCATCCTCTGTGATCATAAAGACTCACTAGGTTCCAATTAAATTGAATATTTTAAATATAACTATATTATTATAGTTATAATCGTAAATTAAAAAGTAAAAGAAAATGGTGCTATATGTTTAAGCCTCAAAATTTATTAATACTGATGGAAAAAATGATAACAATTTTAAAGGTGTTGTTAATTCTTTAGAGGAAAAGAAACAAAGATAGAGAGTTTTCAAATATCTACAATCACTTCTTAGAACAAGTAAATATATGTGAGAGAAATATTTCAAAAATTGTAACAACTATTCAATCAATCTAGGGTTATTTATGTTTAGATAGCCACACATAACTTTATTTAAACTATAATTAACTATTTTGCAGATTTGAAATACAATCCATATATGTTTTTAAGACATGAGAATAAGTTATACTAAAATTAAAAATTAAAGGATATTATCAATAAAGTCAAATTGGTGTTAAATGTCATGGTTGGAAAAAAAGCATCTATTATGTTCATACCCTGTATCATCACAACCTTCCTACACGCTCTTTGCCAAGTTATCAAAGACTCTATGCCAGTAGATCCCAGAATGGAGAATATGCTGACATTTATAAATTTAGGAGGGGAAGTACAAACTAGGTACCTCCTGTAACATCCATGTGGAACCTTGTTCTGGGTTTAACACCTCACGAGGATAGCAAACAGGTCTGTGTGTGTAGCTCTAGCCACAGCTTGTGCACTCTCCACTTGACTGAGTATTTTTTCCCTCCCTACAACCGACTTCGCAGACCTGCCCCTTAGAAAGGTACATAAGGCCCTCACCAACAAAATTTCATGCTTGCTCAATGTTCTCTTACTGCCCTGTATTTCCAACCTTCACTAAGCTTCTCCTATGTAATTGGTCCCGGCTCTAGAGAAAGCAAGAGTATCAGTGAGCCCCATTCTGAGAGCAATATCTGTCTTCTTACTGGTCAACATTCATATGGAACATCTTTACAATCCTTGCCAGATCCCTGCTGGCAGCTCTGTGTCTCTACTTTTAGTTTTGGCTTGATGACCCTTACAAAAAGCACCAAAGAATATCTGGAAAAAATTGCTCTCCAGCCACTATGTTCATGATTAATTTCTGGATATCACCAAGATATCCAATCTGTGAAACTGTAATATAAAAAGTTCAATGAGGGAGGCAGTTATGTCACCTCTGATTGTATTCTGATTATATTTTTATAGTACACACACACACACACACACACACACACACACACACACACACACACACACACACATCCCACATCACCACCACCACCACCACCACCACCACCACCACCACCACCACCAACAACAACAACAACAACAACAACAAAAAAAAAACCCTACATAGGACTACAGTGTTTGTTTTTTATCAAAAACTTCTGCTTCTTAGATGCTGATAATTCAGCCCTAAAGTTTTATATTTAAAAACAAATTAAAGAAAATAATACATCATCTCTGTCATTTCTGTATCACAGACAGAATGCTTAACTCATTAATTTTTGAAATTTGACACATTCTGGGAAAAATTTAGGACTTGCAGACTAGAGACTGCTCTAGCTGGCCTTCTCAAATCCAACCTCATCATGTCTCCTGGTTTTCTATAGACTTCTTAAGAAATCTCAGAGCAAGAATCCCAAGGACATTTTTCCCTTGTGTGTCACCACCTAGGATTGAAGTTTATACTGCATCCTTTCAAAAGACTTCTGATTCTAGGATATGTAATGTTTTGTGGTGTGAGGAACATGATGGGAATGGAAAGGGGAGCTATTCATGGTATTTATCCATCCATTTCACACATCCTCCAACTTGTGGTTAAAAAGAATCAAAGGAATTCAGGGCAGGATCCTCAGTCGTAGTTCCTAGGAATATAAACGAATTGTCTCCTGTGGAAAAGATCAAGCTCTCACGAAAGAAAGAATTAGAAAAAAACAGACATAACATAACATAACACATTTAGCTTTGTAATGTCCTCCAAGACAGTGAAGAATCTGTGATAGGAAGATGCTTAAATTCCTCTTTGATCTACCTACATTGAGTAATCACCACAATATTACAAATAGCAGCTTAAGGAATCCAGAGTATAGAAGTCGTCTTGGTGGATCCCAGGCTCTCAGCTTTTTAAAGAGTCAGTTAAACCCTTTCCAACCCTTTTTTTTTTTTTTTTTTTGTATAAAGGGACTAACACTGGGAAGTTTTCCTAAGGTTTTTGGAATTAAATAGTCATGCAGGACAAATATTTAGCATGCTGTTGGGAAGTCTATGGTAGCGATCTGTAGGTGATTAAAGCAAGTGGTTTGGACATGCTAGCAGTGCTCTGCTTCTGAGTACTATACTGAGGCAGGACTAGGGCTGTGTCTCTGATTTCTGGACTTTCCTCTTCCAGCCCTAACATCAGTAAGGGTCCCACATTTCACCAGTAGACTTACAGCCAAATGAAGGAAGAATTTTTCAATTATTTTGAGGCTGAGACTCTGGAAATATAGAAACATCATGGAATACACAGGAAGTGTAGATTAAAGTTCACAGAAAGACTGCAGTAAATGAAAACACTAGAAACTGCAAGTTCTATAGAACACTAAATAGTCTTAAGAGGTCCAAAAGTATCTCTGGCCTCTCCATGTGACTAACATGGAAAGCAATACATTAAATGTGTCAGCAGTCCAGGCCTGAACTGGTGTTCTACAGTAGGCTGCATATATATCTATATACTATGTTGGTGCCTCCTGTCCATGGAGTCCAGAAGAGGATGTCCTATCCCTAGAAGTGGAACAACCTATGGCTGTAAGTTGCCATGTGGATGTTGGGAAGTGGGAGAGCAACCAGCACTCTCAAACCACTGAGCCACCTTTCTTGCCCTACAATATAATCTTTCAATTGCCTGGGAACTTAATTCTTTTTACTGATGAATAATACTCTATTACATGAATGTATCATACTTGCCATTTACTACTGAAGGATATGCTGGTTACTACCATTTGTCAATAAATTGTGAATAAAACTCATTCTTTTGTGTGAACTTGAACTTTTCTATAGAGTTATTTTTTCATTCTAAGTTTTCCACATAGATTATAGGTCTTCTGGTCCTACTTGTTTGTTTGTTTGTTTGTTTTTTCTAGTCCCTCCAATAGATTCCTTTTTTAAAATTTTAAAGCCTTTATCATTTGGAAGATGGGTGGTTAAATGGTAGACCTGCTTTTAATTTATTTAGCCTTCAGACCGATGCTTACTCATTTACCAAGGTGTGATGATAGCACCAAATACAATGGTCTCTGTGAAGAAGATGGTGATGTCATAGTGTTCAGCCAATAATCGTTCATCTTCATTCCCTTAAATGCCTTTAATGTCATTTCCTTAAATACCTTCCTACATGCCATATTGCTTAGAAACTCTGAAAAACAGGCTATCATATATCTTCTGCTTGGATACTTGCATGCTTAAATTCAGTATCTGATGATTTCTAGCACCACCTCATTTTCATACTTGATCAGTCAGGCATTATAAATTCTGACTCTGTGCTGATATCTCCATCTGGTCTTTGGAGCTATGATTACAAGGGAAATTGGATTCATTCTAGATGACTCTTTGTTGAGTAGAATCAAGATTGCAGCCCTCCGAGATGTGGAAGGACCTTTTTGAGGGGCCAGCGGAGGAATGGCTAGTGAGAAGGAAAGTTTAGAAGATCCTTCTAAAGGGAAATGAGGATGCCCCACTAAAGAGGAGGGGGATGATATGGTCCCTCACAGAGGTATATTTGTCTATCACAGATGCAGCAGTGGGTACTCAGTTTCCATGATTCTCTTATATTTGTCACAACTTACCTTAAGATTAGATGGGAAATTTTCAGATGTCATTGGTCAGGAAAGTTCCAGATGTCACTGGTCAGTGGAAACATTCACAAAGGAATCTAGTCTCTAATTCATAAATTTTGGGAGTTCTGTCTACATTGTATTGCCCTAAGTGGCATAAAAATAAAAGCACTGGTCTCTGTCTCAACTGTTTCACCAAATAAAAGCAAAGCTTTTCAAATAGAATTTTCTGAGTGAATTGACTAATAGTGGTAGAACAGTCTTTTCAGAGAGACTACCAGGATTGACAGTCAAGTATAAAATGGGACTAAACAAATGTGGCTTCTGTCTCAGGTACTTCATTTCCAATCTACTTTGTGGTCTCGGCTACAATTATCTGGCCCTTAACAACCTATGGTTGTTTTTCCTTGTTACAAAGGCTCAATATTTCAAATGGTCTAGAATTTAAAGTAAAACTTCTAGAATAAGGCACCTAGTATGTCCAAGACCCTTTCCTTTATGTTTTCTGCAGAGCTTCCACAGTCCCTAGTGAACTGGGTGCTTGCTTCAATATGAACCCATTGCTCTGTATGTCTCCGTCGTTACTGCAAGCCCTACCACCTGTACCTGTCTGTTCATGTCTTTCTATTCCTTTACTCTCCTGGATGAGAACAGTAACTTTCATTATTTCCAGAGAACAGAATCTTGCACCAGACCCATACCTAAAATTAAATTGCAAAAATTCTTGAAACAGAGGTAAGACACTGAAGTTGAGAGGAAGGAATTTAATATCCTTGTTTTTTTTTTATCACAACTATAATGACCATAGAAATCAACCAAATTATAACTCTAAACAGAACACACACTCACTCACACACACACACACACACACACACACACACACACACACAAACTTTATTAACATTCGTGATAAAATCAGATGGAAATTTTCTTAATAAAATACTTGCTCACTGAATTCAAGGAAACATTAAAATATCATATGTCTTGACCAAATTGATTTCATTTCAAGGATTCAGGAATGGTTCAACACATGTAAATCAATAAGCACAATTCATCACATAGACTCAAATCAAGGACCACATGTTCATCTCAATAGGTGTGGAAAGGGCCTCAATAAGATGCAACACTTCTTCAAGATATGTTATGGAAAATTTAAGGATGGGAGAAAGGTTCCTCACCTATTAAAGTCTGTATATCAAGAACACATAGCCAGTACTAGTAAATGGAGAAAAGCTTAAAGCTTTCTCACTAAAAGGAGAAATGAGATAATCATGTCCCCTCTCTCAATCCCTAATCAATATAGTAGTTAAAGTCTTATCTAGAGCAATGAGGCAAAAAGAAGAAACAAACTGGACACTAATCAAAAAGAAGCAAAAAGGTCTCTTGCTTTTGCAAATGATATCATTCTATAAATAAGAGCGGTTAAAGACTCCATAAAAACATTATAACTGATAAATAACTTAAACTAAGTTGCAAAATTAACATATAAAAATAGCCATCTCATATGTCAATGACAAAGCTACTGAAAAAGAAACCAGTTAAAAGTTCTATTACCAAAAATTAGTACAACTGGGATAAACCTAACCAAAAACATGAAAGAAATTTATGGGGAAAACTTTTAGACATTAAAGAAACAATTGTAAATGACATTAGAAGATGAAAAAAAATCCCATTCCCGTGGTTTGTAAGAAACTACAATGTGGAAATTGTTATCCTACCACAAACAATCTGCAGATTCATTACAGTCACAATAAAAATCCCAAGGCCATTCTTCACACACATAGAAAAAATATCTCAACATTTATATGCAAGCATAAAATACTAAAGATATCCAAAGTCACCCTGAGAAACAGGAATATGGTAAAGGGTGTTAACTCACCTGACTTCAAATTATCCAGTCCCTTCCACGCCTCTTATCTCCTCAGCTTTCATTTCGGCTTTTGAGTAATCATCTTCAGCCATCCAGACTCCTCCATGGATCTGGTAGTCTTTCCAGATGACTGTGTTCATCAAAAACTGTACCTAGAGGTTTGCATGTGATAGGAACTCCGATATCCAGTCATGTTTATGTTTCCCAGCTAAGGTCAACTTTCAGTGTTTTATCCTGGAATCTACCAGTTTTCATGTTTACAAATTTCTCTTGTGTCTCTGGGAGGGCAAATATTTTTGGCTCAGTGGTTCTTCACATGTCCATACTACACAGTTAAATGGAAATTTCTGGGAAATGTGTTCAAAATGGTTGCTTTTATTTTCTAGTTTGAGAACATTTAGTTGGTTAATTTGGGAGACTTACGTGTCAATAATTACTCACATGTCTTAGAATAAGCTATTCTCTGGGTCTGATTTGAAGGGATTCTTATCCATGGGGAGCCTGAAATGGCTCCCTGGAGATGAGCTGGTGAACTTGTGAACAAGGTACTGAGGACAAGGAACCTGGCATTGGTTCTGGGAATCCAAGTGGATAAGCAGTGCTGGAGAATAAAATTGTCATGAAGAAGGGGAAATGATGTTGATTTCAAATATGACTATCAGAAACCAGCATTCTCAGTACCATAAAGTGTGAATTTGCCAGTGTTCCCTTGGCTCTTTGTGGCAGGATGACCACTGGTTTGCTTTGCTCAGAGGATTGGCATAGTGATTGCAATAGTCAGTAAAAGCAACGTGAATAGCCACACTTAGTTCAATTACACTTTTTGTTGTGTTTAGTGCATTTAAATTAGGAAAGTGCTGCTGTGAAGTTTCTTACTTAGCACCTTGTCATGTACTGGAGTCAGTACATGGGTGCACATGTGCTTTAAGTGTGTGAGGGAAATGAGGCACGAGGTGGGTTTACTCATGTAGTATGAGTGTGGTCAAACCCTTTTTTATTCAGGAGAAACTTAGACTATTAGGGAAATAGTTCATTACTTTGGGCCATAATCTTTTATTTCTTTGGTTCAACTAGCAAGTATTGAGAGCTGAGCCTGTATTTGAAGCCAGGAACAGAAACTTAGCTGAGGGCCAGAGGGACCGGTACAGCCCACATCTAGCTAATGAGAACTAATTGGGCCTTCCTGCCACCAGGCTGAAGATAATTGGATCCTTGGACATGCTGACCTTTTTATTTGCTCACCATTAACATGTGCTCTTGGCTACTGGGCTTGGAGCTTGAACAGTGGTACATTTAAGTCCCCAGCCACATTCTTCTTGGTTATCCACCCCTTTTGCTTCTTTCTCCCTTCCTTCTTTTTGCCCTTCATTCTGGCCTTTTGAGAAAGGTGGTATGAGTGGTCTGGGTAACGTGATCCTGCCAACTGAAGACAGGCATTCCCTGTTGTCTGGTCCACTCTCTAAGGATGAGGAGAAGCATCCTTTAATGAGTCCCCAGTCTCAGAGATGGAGTGGAAAATGGGAATAACGTGGCTCTCTCCTTGCTTTGTGATCTTAGCTGCTGCCTCCAAACCAAATGCAATTGGTCTGGCCAGACTCCCCAGTTTACTGGCTCATGTGCTGGCTGACAAGTGAAGCAGGGACTTGTGCTCTGGGCGCAGTTGCCTGGCCCTTGGTGACTTTTTTAGTTCTGCCAGCTGCCTGCTAAGCCAACTCAGTCTGGTCTTTCAGCCTGTAGAGGGCTGAAGCACTCAGTACACGGGGGCCAGAAAAGCTGATTCACGTTCACTGGACCTCTGGAACTATGCTTTTCCAATTGCTAAGATGAAATGTCCTGAAGTCTGACTATTTGGGGTACCCAGGTAGACTCCAGAAATCCAAGTAAAGTGCCATCAGAAGGATGCATTTTTACACTTTGCCATTGACATTCATGAAAGAACATGCTTGTTCCTAAAGTAGAGGACTAAGACCTCTCTTCTAGGATTCCTGCCCTCCTTCCCTAAAATAACACACACACAGTGCCACCTACATGAATGCATGTGATATATGCACTTACGGTACTTAGAGGCTCCATTGTTCTCATGATACTCAGTGGGGGACTAGCCACCAAATCTATATCCTGACCTCTACCCTCAGGTTCATAGTGTTCCCATTTAGTTGTGGGTGTGAAAGGGTAATTTATAAAGATATCACCAATATTCTTTTATTTTAATGTCATGAGACAATTAAATACCATATCAACGTGACAAATCTGTGGATTTCTAATTTGAGGCTAGATTTTTAGAAAGTCGTTGCTTTAAACAGAATGGCAACCAAATAGTTATAGAGCAGCATGGCTTCCCATGAGAAATCAGCTGATGTTTGTTTGTTTGTTTGTTTGTTTGTTTGTTTAGGAAAGCCTTTTAGTCGCCTGGCAGCTCTATACACAATCTACCTCTACACTCTTTCTGGAAAACTGTGCTTACCTGACATTTCCTCACACCAAAATCTACTTTACAGGACACATCCTGAGAACCTGGCCATTTCATCTTTGGAAATTTTTTTAGCCAGAGTCCAGTGCTAGATGTTCATTAGTGACCCATACAGTCTTCTCTTATATCTATTCCAACAGATTCACAAATATTTTGTATAGATATCCATTTGTCCTGAGACTAAAAAATCCATTAGGGAAAAATCAAATGTCAGTCATGGGTGACACTTGGTCCC
This sequence comes from Rattus rattus, assembly GCF_011064425.1. NCBI lineage: Eukaryota > Metazoa > Chordata > Mammalia > Rodentia > Muridae > Rattus > Rattus rattus. The sequence continues at coordinate 35,510,578 of NC_046167.1, read as the reverse complement.
TCGAGGCCTCATTGCAGAGGCTTTGAAAATCAATGTTTGGAGTGAGGCATGTAGCACACCCTGTGAGCCCATGACTTAGAAAGGAGAGGCAGGCGATCTGTGTGAGTTCAAAGTCATTCTCATATATACAGCATGTTCCAGAGAAGCCCAGACTATACAGAAAAAGTGTGGCTCAAAAACAAATGTGTAAATAACAACAACCCTATCAAAAATATGTGGAATGGGTGAATGAATGAGAAGATAAGTGGATGGAGAGCTGCTATGTAAGCTTTCATTTAGAAATAAATCTAGAGTACTATAAAATGTTTCTATCAAATATTTTGTAGTAAATTGGGTTAATTTTTGTTTGTATCAGGAGCACATATGCAAAAGAACAGTATGGAAAGAAGAAGAAAGTTTGGGTCTAAATCAGTTTCTGCCACTGACAAGTATGGTGATTTTAAGTAAGTAGCTTAATTAACACTTATTTCCTCAGTTTTCTAATTGTACAGAAGAAATAATGAAAATAACAACTCAATTCTTTACGTCTGTAGAGTATAACATGGGCATCCTATATTTTATGGTTAATATCCACTCACAAGTAAGTATATAACATGCATGTTCTTTTGGGACTGTATTACTCACTCAGGATGATATTCTCAAGTTCCATCCATCTTCCTTCAAAGTTCATGATTCTTTGTTCTTAATGGCTGAATAGTACTCCATTGTGTAGATTACCACATTTTCTTTATCCATTCTTCAGTTGAGGGACATTTAAGTTGTTTTCAGTCTTTGGCATTAAAAAAGCTGCTATGAGGTTCCCTATATGTGAAATATTTTCTTCTTGCTGGGCTGCCTTGTCTGACCTCAGTGGCAGAAACTTGAAGTGCCTGGGTTGGGGGACACTTGGCGGGACTCCCACCTGAGCAGAAGGGAATAGGGGAAGGACTGTGGGAGGGGTGAGCTGGAGGGGGACAGGGAGAGGCATGTGAAATGAGTAAGTAAAATTAAACAAATAAAGGTTAATAATTGTTATCTGTTATAAAGAAAGAAAGAAAGAGAGAGAGAGAGAGAGAGAAAGAAAGAAAGAAAGGAAGGAAGGAAAAAGAAAAAAGAAAGGAAGGAAGGAAGAAAAAAGAAAGAAAGAAAGAAGGAAGGAAGGAAGGAAAGAAAGAAAGGAAGGAAGGAAGGAAGGAAGGAAGGAAGAAAGAAAGAAAGAAAGGAAGGAAGGAAGAACAACTCACTCTGTTTCTGAGAAAGTTGTCCTATATGCGAAACTGCTTTCTAGGCTAGGGGTATGACTGAGTGGTTTAATGCTCAGCTAACATGCACAATGCTGTCTGTTTACTCCCCAATACTACTAATAAAACAGGAACGACAAACTAGCGCCTGACATAGAAAGACCACAAGCAAGTCTTTACTTCATTGTGTTTATTATTAACGTAAATTCTGTTTTCACTTTCAATTGGTACAATACAGTACAATACTTTTCTCAGTCTTCTCTCTGGAAGCATCTGCCATTGACCCACACTCCACACATTTCTTTATATACCGTGATTTCTTCTGGTCCCCTTCCTTCACTGACAATGAGTGCCAGTAATTATTTTTTCTGTTACTATATCAGCTACTATATTTTCTTACCTATGCATTTAAATATTTTTCAGGAGTTTCCTAGTAGCTTCACTCATATATTATATCTCTCTACATTCTCCACATAGATTCTGGTGCCCCTGTCACCTAATAGAAAAGGCAGTGAGAAGTGTCATCTGTGGCCTTGGAACATGTCTGTCTAGGTCCTCCCATCTCCAGTACCTGCCTCTTTGTCATTCAATCACTATTGTCTCTTTACTTCTAAAGCCTTCCTTACCTAGATCATCCTGAAATATCATCTTCATTACTGGAATCCTCTTTCTATATGCAAACTTCCTAGTTCTCCTATCTTCAAACAGACAAACATGTAAAGAAAAATCATCTGTGCTTTGGCACTTGGCTGCCCCTGAGTGAGCCCTCAGCCTGTCTTCTCAGTCTGCTTTCCTGTTTTGCTTTCATAATGCTACTCTCCTTTTAACCAAGCTTTATCCTAGAATCTTACTCAATGTTTTACTCTCTCTGTTCTCTGACCACCGTCTTCAAACTTGCCTTGTGGAGTTTGGCAGACCCTGAGACATCTCCTCCTATTCAACACACAAACCATGGAAATGTCGGCCATCAAAGTTACTGCTAAGGTCTTGCTGAAGATTTTAGAAGTGCTTTATCTCTTGCTGATTTCTGCTCATTTCCTAAAGCTTTCCCTCCTCTGCATTTCCATAGCCTCCTGCTTTCTTTCACATTGCCACCACACCAGCCACTTCTGCTGACCATCTGATACTGGTCATTACATCACATTTCTCACATGGCCATTGTTTTCCTTACTGCACACAAGCCCAAGACAAGCTCACTTGCTCTCAAGATGTGAGTTTAATGCCTGGCTCCAAACTGGCTTTTACTACTTTTCTAACCTTAAGCATGTGGCATGTAGCCTTTTCTCTTATCATCTGCCTCAATTGTAACATAGAGACACATATCCTGTAAGAGTTAAAACCAACCACATGCATATCAGAAATGTAATAATGTCTATCAAATCCATCCACAAAGCAACCTTCTTCCCTGCAACCAAAGGCTTTTGTTTGTCCCATCCTTTTGAAATATAAACATCACTTCCCAAAGTATACACTCTGTCCTTCACTCAGGAAGGATAAATGTGTGTGGGTCTCTATTTGTGTGCTCCCTTGTCTTTACCTCAAAATTTTGAACTCTTGTGCTCTTGCTGAATCTCAAGTCTTACACCAGATATTCAGTAAACTTCAGGTGATTATATTAAATTAAATGTAACTAATTCTGTCCACAAGTATTAAGTGTATATATTATTAGAGCTTCGTGTGATATTTCTTTCCATGCATACAGCAATAACTAGTCAGATATGACATCTCTTTCATCTGCCCTCCTCACTTTCCCTAAGCCCTTAGTAGCTAATGACACTTTGAAAATTATATAGGAAGGAGATTTTTAAAGTGTATATATACTTGGATTGTGTTTCTCTCAGAATAGCAAGTTTACTGAGAGGAGATCTACACAATTGATTCAGCCAACCTCAGAAAGTTCAGTAATTGAAGGAATTCCTGCAGCTTCCATCCCCAAAGCCTCGAGGAATTTGTCAGATCCCGAGATAGCTCCTCCCATTCAACACACACACCATGGAAATCTCTGAGTGATCAGTTCACTGCTGAGTGCACTTTGTTTTATGGAAAGGTAGGTTTGAGTTGCCCTCCAAATTTTCTTGAGGAAAGCTGAAAAAATGGAAACTTCTTAAGTAATTGATTTAGCTTCCCTGAAGGTCCCGGTTCTTGGCAAGACTGAGTAAGAGCAGAAACTGCAATAATATTCTTTTTTTTTTCTGTTGTGTTTTCAACATTTGTTTCTTAATCCATATAAAAGTACAGTTGCTATGAGGAAATGTTGTTGGGGTCACTCAGAACACAGGAAAGGAATAGAATTATTACACATAACCACACCCTGTAAAAGGAGAGCAGGTCTAATTCAGCTTCTATTTCTCTTCCTAGGAAAGACTTAAAATTAAGAGAAGCAGTGCAGGAGCTGTGAGCTGACTTGAGAAGCAGGCAGTGCCCTCAGCAGGGCTAGGTAGAAGTTGAGGGCGCTCGTCTTTTTTCCCCCTCCAGTATGTCTTAGAGGGCTCCCACAAGACTGTGTTGAGACCTGTCTTTGATGCTCCCACTGTGCCTACCTTTCCCATATTCTCTTTACCTCACTGAACCTGAGAAGTTAACTCCCTAAAACAGCACTTGGCTAAAAGCCCACAGGAGGATGCTATCTGTCAAAGCTCGTTCTATGTTTGAAATTATATGAGGAAAACCGATGATGCACTGAATAGACTAATAGTTATATTTTACTCACTGTGCGCCATTCTCTGGTCAATACAGGTTTCAGAGGAGAAATAGGTTTCACCAATAGCGAGGGATCACCTTTTCATGTGACTGCCTTATAAACCCTGTCTGAACTCCCTGTAAGCTGGGCCTATGTGTAAAAGGAGAAAACATTAATCAAAGGAGGCCAAACCTCTGTCTCTCAGATTGTACTTCATAGTTTCCATATGAGCAAACATTGCTTTTTCCCCTTCTGTTTATTATTAGAGATGTGACTCTTTTGTGAGAATAAGATCAAGATAGGAAAAAAGGAAAGTCCAAGATAGTGGTGTGTGTGTGTGTGTGTGCGCGTGCGTGCGCGCGCGCGAGTGCGCGAGTGCACTGTGAGTGTGTACATATGCATGAATTTGTGTGCACATGTATTTCAAGTTGAGATGAGAGAATAAGGGGTTTTGGGTGGGTAGGATCAGTTTATAACACAAAGATTTCTTGGAAGGTGAGCTCATAGTGGTGACAACAGGGAATACGTGTGAAAGAAAGAGGATTTGGAAGGAGTCTTGAGGAAGATAAATCCATTTTCTGCTTTTTACTGTTGCCTCAGGTAAGCCTACTAGGCCTCAAGAATATGACGAAAGTTGGCCTGTAATCCTTGAGGCAATCTCTATAGGATTTGCAGAGCACTCTTGCCATTTCCCCCCTCATTTTGTTAGTTTTGCCATTATGTCTGGACTTTAAGCACCCTTGAACCTCCCACCATTTTCTTCCAGTGTGACAATATTTTCTTAGCTCCTATTTCTTGTTGATTGTATGTATTTTTCAGGGAAGAGGAACTGCTCCATTATCCAGTCTCACTCTCATATTTTGGACTAGAAGAGGTGTTTCATTTGGAATTCTGTGTTTGTGCTCTGCAAGACTCTCAATTTTCTGTCACTAAGTTGAAGTGGACAGGAAACTACCTTCCCTAACAAGACAGGACCCTCTATGTGTTCTGTATCTTCATCCTGTTGATGTGCTGCTGTCTTTGATCTGCTGCTCTTAGCTTCTTGATTTTGAGGATGTGAATATGGAATAACTTACTACCTAGAACATCTCTTTAACAAAGCAATTGGCTGGGACTTGGTATTTCTGGGAAAAGAGGAAGAGGGGACCATGTAGGTCAGTTGACCTTATTTATTAGGGGTGGGTAGCATTCTCAGGTACCTATTAACTACCATTCCCTTAAACTAGAGGAATGTTCTGGTTTTATTTTCTGACTGCTTATAGGCAATTCAGAGTTTAAAGTATTTAGTTTATTTTGTGGGCTTGAATAACTTTCAATATTTATATTCTTTAAAATGCAAAAGTCTTTAAATAGTTATACTGACATCCAAAGATAACAACTGAAAGTCTCATGCTTCCTAATTTTACTTACCATAAAGCTAATAAAATAGTGTGATACTCACAGATAAGTAGACCAGTTAAGTGTAATAGAAAATACAGAAATAAACTCTTACATATATGATTAAATAATTTTAAGCAAAGGCACAAAGGTCATTTATTGAGGAATGATTCTGGGAAAACTAGATATCCACGTATTCCAAAAACAGAAGCTGAACCATTAATATGCATAATTATATATTTTAAGTCAAAATATATCAAAGGCCTCAATGTAAGAGCTAAATCTGTAAAACTCTTAGAAGAAAACATGGGAGGTATCTTAGTTACGATTTTATTGCCATGGAGAGACATCCTGTCTAATGGAACTCTTATAAAGGAAAACATTTATTTGGGGCTTACTTACAGTTTCAGAGGTTTGATCCATTATCATCACAGCAGGAAACATAGTGCCATGCAGGCAGACATGGTACTAGAGAAGGTGTTGAAAGTTCTACATCTTAATCTGCAGGCAGCAGACGGAGAGGGCCACAAGGCTTAGCTTGAACAAATAAAACCTCAAGGCTCAACTCAATAGTGACACACTTTCTCCAAGAAGGCCACAGCTTCTAATAGTGTCACTCATGCTGGGCCAAGCATTTAAACACGAGTCCATGGGGACCATTCTAACTTAAGCTGCTATTGGAAATCTGAATGACATTGGACTCGGCAGTGATTTCTTAGATATAGTATCAAAATTTCAGAAGACTATAGAAAATTATTTAAATGGGCTGCATATTAACCACATCAGAAATAATCTGATTGAATAATAGACCAAAATCTGTATTGTTTCACCAAAGAATATATGAGTTCACTACTCGGCATATGATACATACTTAATAGTATGGATTTGAGGAGATATGAAGCATGTACTAAAGGTTCCTATGTTGAATATTTGGTCTTTAGTACAACAATGTTGAGAATTTGAGCTTTAGGAAGTAATTGGATCATAAGATCTCTAACTCCTCTGTGGTTTGGTCAACTGATAGATTTATAATTTGATAGATAATGAAATTTATGAGAAAACTAGTTGAAGGGAAAGATCGTTTCCCTCAGTGAGGACTGCTTCTGAAGGCTATATTTTTGGCCTTGTTCATGATCTCTCTTTCATTTATTCTCTCTCTCTCTCTCTCTCTCTCTCTCTCTCTCTCTCTCTCTGTCTGTCTTTCTGGTTTTTTTTTGTTCTGTCTCTCTCTGTGTCTCTGTCTCTCTCTGTCTCTCTCTCAAACACACACACACACACACACACACACACACACACTTTCCTTCTAGTCTATCAGGAGGTGAACAACATGGTTGTCATCCATTTTCTCCACTATAACGTTCTGCCTTATAAGACCACAAATCCTTAAAATGGAGCCAAAGAACCATAGGCAGAAATCTGTAAAACTGTGAACCAATATAAATCCTTCCTCGCTTAAAACTCTTCAGGCATTTTGTCACAGTAATGAGGTACAAACTAGCATGATACCTAAAATCTAGAGAAATACAAGCCCAAACCACATTCCTTATTATAATGGATACTGTAATTTAAGAAAAAAGAAAAAGAATAAAGAAAGAAGCAAAGAAGAAACAGGAAGTGGTGACAATATGTTGATGCCAATAATAACATCATATGGTAAGACAATACTATACTTTTTAAAAACATTAAAATCCAAAGCAGCATATTGTGCATGTTCACAGAACTCAGCTTTAGGAACACTGAAATTACATGCTCAAAAATTTATCTTCATACTCATATTTGTGGCACCATTATTCATAATGGTTATAACATGGACTAAGATGTAGTATCTTTCCATCAATAGATAAACAAAATAAAAACCATGATATATGCACAGAATTGGAACAGCATCAGGCGTTTGAATGGTGAGAATTCTCACATATACTACCATGTCAATGACCTTAAGTCATGAGGCTACATGAAATAAGCCAAAGAAAAAATAGTACTATATGATTCCACTTATAAGAATTATCTGGATTAAACATATTCATATAAAGTAAACTAATTTTTAGGGAATGGGTAAAGGAAAATGAGCATTTCATATTTTTCATTTTTCAAGATTAAAATGTTCCTGCTCAACAATATGAGTATACTTTTAATGCTTCCTATTGGTCGACTTAGTAGTGGTTCTCATTGGCTTTGGGAGGTGGCTTAGCCACTGTAGTTCTTATCTGGCAAATATGAAGACCTGAATTTGATGTCTAGATCCAATGTTAAAGCCAGGTATGACTGAATATGCTTATAATCCTACAGTTTATAAAAACAGAGACACAAGGACCCCCAGGGGTTGCTGGCCAGCTGCCTGGCCTTCTCTATGAACTCCAGCATAATGAGACGCCCTGCATCAAAACATAAGATGTAACAAATAGCATTCAGTGGTCCAGAGAAACCACACCACACTCATGTTTATCCTTTTCCTTCACACGTAAACATGTGTATGGGCATGTATGAACACATATACACACAGACACATATATGTTTGTTCTTATAAGCATAGTTGTAATAGTCTATTGTCATATGTATTTTATCACAGGAAGATAAATGGCCCAGATCTTCTGATGATAGTGAGAACTACATTCTGTTCTTTCTCAAACAAACCTGTTTTCTAGTCCTGCTTTTATCACTAGCATTAAATAAATCTCTCTCCTTTGATAAAGGCCACATTTATTCATTATTCATTAGTTAATGTAGCCCTATTTATGTATTTGTTGTGGGGATTAAATCAAAAGCAACATTATTTTTATGTACCTTGTACAAAATTTAGTTCATAAAACACTCAACAAATTTTGGTTTCGTTTATTTACATATTCATGAACACACACTAGATTATAACAGAAATATGGTTTATGTGGAGACTTTCTTGCCTAAAATCAACCACACATGCCCTGTTGTTTCTTCCTTACCATTTAAAAGGTCAGTATGAAGATGACCTGAGATTTTACTGGCCAGTGACATTCTGTAGCCACTTTTATTTCCTTGAGCATCTTCTAGTGAGCTTCAAATCTGTGTTAGCAAAAGAAGCAAAAACAAAAAAAAAACAAAAACAAAAAAACCCATCTTTTTTTCCTACACAGGGTTTTCTGACAACATCAATCTATTTTTATTTTCATTATGGGTAGGAGGTAGGTTAGATTTATTTACATGTACTGCTAATACACTGTCATTTCTTTCTATTGTGCTATTTTTTTGATTCATTTCTAAAGCTTCCACTATGCTGTCTTTTGCTAGAAAATGGGTCATTATCAGAAAAACCTGATCTCTTTCTCAGTCCTCACCCAGCACTCTCGGGATGCTCAAGCTGCAGACCTGGGAGTTGACTCCAAAGTTGGCACACTGTGTGACCTCTTACCATGGTGACATCTCTTCTATGCTTATGCCTACTGTATTAGTATCAGATATAGCACACAGTGTGACTGTGTGCTATTCAGTGAAGGCAAATCAGAGGAGGAAAGAAGAAAAGGGGATAAAAATGAAACTGGATTTCTGTGATATCTGTGGGCTAAGAGGCAGTAGAAGCCTTTTATAAAGCAACATAAAAATGTTGGCTTATTAGCCACAGAATTCTATTTTCCAAAGTCATCTTACCGCAAAGCAACATGATTTCAAAATCATCTTCAAGTCCTTCTGAGTATTTCCCTCTTTGTGACTCAGGTGCTAAACTAGTTTCTACCATTCAACTTCTGGAGTATATGAATTAGTATGCTGTAAATTGGGATGATGGAAACTTTTCTCTGGATGAGTTTATAAGTTCTATGTCTGTAACTGCTAGAGGATCTCAAAAGGAACAGGCAAAGACTCAGAATCGTATGTCAAGTGATACAGCAGAGAAAGGCAGTGTGGCCCTGTGCTCAAGCTTCACAAGGCCAGCAGCATCGCATGAGGACACAGAGCTCAGGTCCTCCTTAGACTCTCAGAGATTGCTGTACGATGGAAAAGGAGTAGAAGCTTTTCCTAAGCCATAATCTGCATTACTCTCATGCATCCTCATGAAGTAAGTGTGCTTTCTTGCCTCAACCCATGCATCCTAATGAAGTAAGTGTGCTTTCTTACCCCAACCCATGTTCTTCACACTGTGGTCTTTTAGCTCTATTAGTGTGTACTAAGTATAAATTGTGGAGTGTTTCATTAGGGCATTTTTGTTTATGAATACCATACTCTCTGGTCACATTAATCATTTATCATCACCCTGAATGCACTCTGCATCCTTTCCTCTTTGACCTTTATTTCATTAGGTTCTCAACATTCATATTAATTAATTAATTAATTAATTAATTAATTCACTTTACATTCCAATTATAGCCCTTCTCCTCCCAATCCCAGATCCTCCCTTCAGATGGCCCCCCTCTACCTTCTCTGAGAAAGGGGAGCCCTCCATCCCTGAGTATCACCCCAGGCTAGCATATTAAGTCACTGCAGACTAGATGTATCCTCTCCCATTGAGGCCAAACAAGGCAGCCCAGTTAGGAAAACAGCATCCACAGGCAGGCAACAGAGTCAGGACAGGAACCTACACCAGTTGTTGGGAGACCTGCATGAAGATAAAGTTGCACATCTGCTAAATTTGTGCAGAGGGGCCTAGGTCCAGCCCATGCATTCTCTTAGGTTGGCAGTTCAGTCGTTGGAAACCCTAAAAAATCCAGGTTAGTTGACTCTGTTGGTCTTCTTATGAAGTCTGTTTCCCTTCTGGGTCCCCAAATCCTTCTCTCAACTCTTCCACAAGACTCCCCCTGTTTTGGTCAGCTGCTGGGTAGAACCTCTCAGAGGTTCTTATTTTCTATCAGTTGATATGCCAACTATTTGAGCTTGGTGATATTATTTATACTAATTTGCAAATGATAAGAAGAAAGATTAGAGAAATCCCATAAATATTTCTAGAGGATTAAGGGTGCTTTATTTCTCAGAACCAAGAAGCCTTGCTGACTACTTTTCCTACAAGAGGTGGAAGGACAAAACACACACACACACACACACACACACACACACACACACACACACACACACACACACTGAGGAAATGGTTCAGGATTTCCTTCTAGGCCCGAATACACTTGATGAAGGACTCCTGAGTGCCATACTCTTTGTTTCCTAACTATGTCACATAAGGTCCCAAAGTATGACAACATAAGCAATATATCTGTGTGACATTTGTTCCTATTGTCAGCATATCTGATTCAGAAAGGACTCAGTTAGCTGATGGTCATGACTCCCTTTTTATACTCACGACCTCTAAGTATATTCTCAGTCTTTATAAAGAAGACAATCTCCTCTCTTAGTTTCCAGGTATTGATTTATGCTACTCTCATCATCAAGTTCCTCATACCAAAGTCTACAAGCACAAATAGATTTTATTTTGTTGCTGGGAAACAGTCAGGAGGGCTGTAGAGCTTTTGCTTCATCAAACAAGTGAAGAAGCTTGAGGGAAGTAAGCCACTCAGGTGATGGTCGCACTTCCTCCTCTGAAACTTTTTCCACGCGTCTTTTACTTACTCCATTGGCCCCATCTTTTCTTTACTAATCACTGTGAATTTGTTGAAAACTTCCTCGATGGGAATTTTTAGTTTCTTAAATGTGCCAGATGTTTCCTTAATGGCTACAAGGTCAAACAAAAGGTGTAAGAAAAACTCAGAGACTCTCTTGTTGCTTTAGAGAGCATTCTGTCTCAGGAGCCTCTTCTCTGCCTGCAGGTGGCACTGACCATCTGTATTATGTCCCTGCACCATAACCTTCGATGCCTACCTCAGTGCTACATTGTCATTGCTTGCCCCTACTCCCTCCTATTTCCTGGTCAGTCACTAAGGAGTTAGGGATGTCTGTCTGCCTCCTGTCATCTACTTTGGAGTGGATGGATAGATATTAAATAGAAGAAAGTTCTGGTCCATGAAAGACAAGGTTGTCAATATTATCTCCCAGTTTCCCTTTGAAAATAATGGATCTGAAGGTGGTGAAGAGGAGAGATTTGTATTGAAGATTTATTTGCTGAGCCTTTTTATTTCTATGACTGATCTTGCAATGGTTTTTATGGGAAAGTCAGGGCCTGGGGAAAATGTTTTTGTGAACTTTCTAGTGATATGAGAATGGTCCACTACACAGGCATGGATCATTAGGAAATGGTATTCTGAAACATAGAAGGCAATGTGGCTTTTGGAGTCAAGGCTTGGATTTCATGTGTCAGTTGAGTGTCAATGATTGTCCTCAGCCTTCTGAATGGGAGAAGGAGCTTTAACATAATAACAGAGAGCCATGGGCCCAGGGAGTGACTCACTTCCTCCTGCTAGCTCCTTGTGTGGTTGGGCTGAGGCAGGATTTGGAATGTATTTGGAGTGACCCCTGATGTGTTCTCACCCCCCACAAAGTAACTTTAAAAATATCTTTGTGTCTAACCGGACATGAGTTAAAGTCAAAATGACTTTGTCCTAGCCAATAACATAGGTCACACTGTGTGTAGGGGCAGGGATGCAGCTGGAGAATGATGTTTGTATTGCCTCACTTACCAAAAGTGCCTCTTGGGGAGAAGGGAAATGTCAAAGAGGCCATCCCAGGAGGGACAAGCTTAGCCTTGGACCAGAGTTTCTTAGCACAGCTACTGAATGAAGTCATGCCATTCCAGTGATTGCTAGAGTGGGGCCCATGGGAAATGTGGAACCATGTGTTGAAGGGGAGCTACACACACACACACACACACACACACACACACACACACACACACACACACACACCAGAGAAAGAGCTGGAGGATGGGGCACACACATGAACACCCCAAGTGTATGCAAAGGTAGAGAGATTCCTTTCCTCTTACCACCTGACAAGTGCTAGAGCTGCAGATTAGTGGGGTCAGCATGGCTGCGGAAATTTCTGTGGATGAAGGGGACTGGATGGAAAAGCACCTGCTCCATAATTTCTGTGCTGACAACAGGCCTTGGTGACAATGCACAGGCTTCAGTCAGTTGCTGAGTGTGTCTGTGGAATAAGCACTGAGAGTATCCTGGAGAAAAAGAAGCCAGAGGAAGAGAGAGCCAGCTCTGTTTTGCTAAAAGAGAGATTAAATTTCAACCCCTGGAGGACAACAAAGAGTGAAAATGAAAAATGAAAAAGAAAAAAAAACTAAGCCCTGAGCTCATTTCTGGTGCTTTTCAATACCGTTTTCAATGTATACCTGGCCTTCAAAAAGTTAAAGAATGACAGATGTGTGTGTTTCAACACCAACTGTCTTGGATGATGCCAGGGGCAGCTGGGCATCTCCGTGACCTTTCTTTCTGGATAGAGCTGTGATGGGGAAAGAAAGCATCACCCTCCACCTTCTGTCTGATCCAGCACAGCTGTGTTTGCTCATTCCTGAGAACCGGATGAGTTTCCTTAGCCCTTGGTTGATATACCGTACCATCTTCAGTGCAGCTGTAATTTTAACAAGGGGAAAGCCGACTTGAACCTTTCTAATCCTTACTGCAGACACCTTGAGCTCCTGATTCTGCCGTATGTATGCACGTGTGTTTAAGGGCTTCTGCTAGCTGTTGTTCTGAAAATGTGGCTCGTTCCAAAGTTAAAGAAGAAAAGAAAGGAAAGAAGGAAGGAAGGAAGGAAGGAAGGAAGGAAGGAAGGAAGGAAGGAAGGAAGGAAAGGCGAGCTTCAAAAACACATCTGCCTTATTCTAACCAAGAGATTTGTAACTTTACATTTAGAAAACAAAGTCAGTGTTGTTATCCTATGTTTACTATACCATTTCTGTTTCCTTTTTTGGGGTCAAGTGGTGGATGCTATTTCTCCTCTTCTCCTTGAACCATAGAGGAACTAATCCAACATTAAAACTATGAGAGGAGTGGGGGTAAAGGCTTGAAAATCAATTTCAGCTAGTCTCAGAATTGCACAACCAACTTGAGGGTTTTTTTAAGACTTGTATGTTGGGAGGGAACTGTTTTATGAATGGACATAAGCCTGATACTCAGAATGCGTGGGATTGGTCTGAGAGCCTTGTCTGGGTCAACTGTCACATCTGGCTCTTATGAATCTGGCACAATGTGACTCATGGATACACAAATAGTAATCCTTGATAGTGACCACTTGTGACTTGACAAACAATGTCAAATGCCAGAGAACTGTTGTGGCTGCTTGGCTGGGTTAATCATGCTCTCATGTTAGGTGGGCAGTTAGGAAAGGTCTTTTCTCTTGTCAGGAAGTGACCAAGTTCTAGGTATTCTCCCTTCACTCTAGGACCTCAAGTAGCCCTGTCTGACATTTTTCAGCCCTAGAATCTCCCTTCTCTGTCCCCTTAGAAGTGCCAGTAGAGGGCATGAGGCTATATTGGCAGCAAGGCTGCGTTTTAACCCCATCCTGATGACATACTCCATAATGTGGCGAGTTATTTAACTTCCCTGTGTATCTATCCCCTCATCTCGTGAAAAGGAAGTATAATTTAATGGAATTAAAATATACCAAGCATGTATTAAAACTTTCTAAGTGTTTGGCCCTCTCCTAACCAGGATATTAGAACAGTTTCTGTTAAATTTTTAACAATATGACTTGGATAGTTTCTTTGCCTGTCAGGAAATCGACACACAGCACATTGGTAGTAAGGTCTGGAATCAGAAGTTCTCAATCCCTTTCTCTAGAGCATCAGTCGCCAACTAAGTGCACTGCTGTTTCCAAAGAGACACCCATTGCTGCTTTTTCACTTAGGTAAGAGAACGGTGCTACTAGTCTTTCAGAGGCTGAGGACAAAGGTTTTGATTCACACTACAGAACAAGACCATCCCACAGATGGTAATTTTCAGCTCCAGATATCCACAGTGCTAAAGCAGAGAAAGGTCAGCTCAGAGACTCTTCTGACTACAGTACTAACCAGACACCAGCACCAAAGATGAGGGTGGAGAACATAAAATTTAGTGACTCATGGATGGGCCAAGGAACAATGCAAAGCAGAGCAGATGTATGAGGCCAGGAAAATGAGTTTGCTATTGTTCTATCAGTTTCTCCCGTCCGTCTCACTTGTCTCTTTTTAGTAGTGTTTTAAGGGTTTCACACACTTTTCTCAGAAAGGCTTCTGAGCATGGTGGGAAAAGGTGCCTCCTCCCAGCTAGTTGTCCTGTACACCATCAGTGTTTGTTTTCCTTTGTGAATTCTATGGCTCAGATCTGCATTGGGATCCATCCCTAGTGGCCTCCTGAGCTGCAGCGCAGTTGTGTGGTGGGGAAGATAGCTTTCTTTTTCTGTGTACCACCTGAAGATGTTTGGGTAGGCGGGGCTTGATTAGCAGCTCTCTCAGGTCCAAAAGACAGAGAACTCAGTAACTCACATGAGAATGGTTCGTGCCCGTTGTCCAAAGGTTAGAAAATGGATCTCAGAAATGAGCAGTTTAAGGAGGTTATGCCATCTGTTATAGACCTTATTTTTGTGGGATTCTAAAATATCTCAAAAATTATCCTCTTCTCTAGCAGTACAAACAGTAAAACTTTGAAGGCTGAACAAGCAGATACTAAAAGCTAAAGGGAAACTGGAGAGATCAGGGTTTGGTTTTGCTCTCTTCTGTCATTCTTCTCAGTTGTAAGAGCAGCCTTGAGACTTGAGTATATTTGTAATTTCGCAGAACTGCCCAGGGGCCAGGTTGTGTTCTGTGGGCGAAGGCAACTGCTAGGCCAGCCTCACAGATTCCAGGTTCCTCGGGGCCACTGGATCATGTGGGAGTGTGGGAAGCTGTTACTTACGAAAGCAGGCACTAACAAGCCAGCCACATACTCACCATGCATTTTTGATCGTTAACTGTGCTTGGCACTGTTCCATCTACATTACACATATTAATTATCATAATAACCAGTCTGGAGAAGTACCATTTCATTCCCATTTTGGATATGGGGAAACACATAGTAGTAGATGTCAAGCCCTGTAAGTGAACTCAGAAGTGTAATCCAGAGGCTATATTGACCACTGTGATGATCTACCTCCGTGTATAGAAGGTCACAGGTCACATGAAATAAAAGTTCTGATGTTTAACAAATCAACATCGAGAAATGGTGGCAGTAACTGGGACACTGACCTAAGGCTCCTGGGTTTGTTGTGAACTTTGTTGGTGTCTAGATTCAAATCATGGATGAAGAACTTTATGTTCACCTGACAAGAACTAACAAGCCACTCTGACATTAAATAAAACATGGGGATTTATAAATATTTAAAGGATTAATCAATGCCTGAGAACTAGCAAACAATTCTAGTTCGGCATTTGCAGGCAACGCTTTCCACAGACTGCCCATTGTAACATTTCAGTACTATGAGAGGCACAATTTTAGGCACATTGGGGCAGAAATACCACAGTTTCTAAAGGAAAAACTTATTGTACATTCCTTCAAAGCATGAGTGAATTCTTCATACAAATGTCTTCAAATCAAGAGTGACTGTCTAATTCTGTGACTGGTTAAAATTGTTTCATTTACTTAAACAGTTCATGGACTGGATTTGGGCTCAGAAACTGAGAATTTATTCTATGATGAATCCATCACACACAGGTAAAGCCCCCAAGGACCATCTCTGACACTCCTAATAGAGTGTTTATACTTACTAAACTCTAATTAACACATATGCAGCCACCAACTTGTATCTCTGCCAGATGGAAATGTTGATCAGCCAAGTGGTCAAGAAGGAGTGAGTAGTGAAGAGACTGCACACACATGCGTATCCGACCATTAAGTGTAAAAGTGCATCAAACTATCCTTGGTGTTTGATAATCTTTAAAATTCTTCATTTCACACACTGAAATGGATCCCAAGTTTTTTTCCTTTTCTTGGGACACACATTTGGGGGCTAAGTACTTTTTGTCTGACTCGATGAAGCTAGAGACTGTGCCATGACTGTGTTCCTCTGCACACTTGCTAGAACAATGCACACATTTGTGGTAATTCAACCTTGGCTGCTGCACTAATTTTATTTGTAATAATGTCCCTATTATTGTAAAACAATACCACGAGCGTCACATATCACACAACTTCTGCTGGAAGCCCTCCAGTGAGTCTCAAGACTTGTCATTTTTAATTTGCCAGCCATGTCACTGAGGCGGTCTCTGGAAAGTCCTCCGACTTTGTCTTGCAGCTTTCCACACACTTGCACTGTCTGCCATGGCTCTGCACCGGCTTCTAAGTCTGTGCACCTTGACTACACAGCTTTGCCTTTATCTGCCTCACTGCCTGGTCAGCCTGCTGCGTTCTGTGTGCATCTGGATACATTCTAGCAGCGCTACCTCCTCTCAAATTCAGACTTGTCTATTTACCTAATTGTTAGCTGGACATAGCCATCTGGGGTTCGCAGAAAGACCTCACAGTTAATATGTTCCTAAGTTAGTCCACTGTCTTCGTACTTCATAGGGAGTTGAGCAGATATGAGGGAGTAACTTGACAGCGAAAACTCTCCGTATCTCTTTAAATCCAGTATACAACTGAGTCTTACAAAACTACATTTGAAAATGTCTAACCCTGTTATCTTCCTCATCATGGTCTCAGATAGGTTGCTGTCTCTCACCCTCGCCAGATTGCAGTCCTTTTTGCTGCCTCATCTTGTCATTGTCCTCTACTCTGACCTTTCTCATACTGCTCGGTCTCATATGAAACACACACAATCTTTAGGCCAAAGACCATTTGTCTAAGATTTCCTAATGTTTTATACTATTTACATGACACAGTAAGCCTGAATGACTTAGTGTAGATGCCTTTGTGTCTATTGTGTGTTGTTCTGTAGGCATGCGTGTAAGGCAGACACACATGACTTCAACTATATGGGATTTATGGTGTTGATTTGCAACTTTTGAAAGCATGTATTTGGGAGTGGGGAGTATACTCTACAGTAGAAATTGAGGAAATCAGACAGGCAGTTACATGGAAATTAAATTAAAATTAAATTACATTAAATTAAAATGTAAGCTCCTTTAAGTCAGCTGCTCACGGTCTCTTTTTATGCCTCCCAACACTGTACAAAGTTCCTCGTTTCATTCATGTGATTGAGTTCAGTCCCAGGAAAGACGGAGCTTGCATTAATCAAAAGCAGATGGCAGCAACTGAGGCTCTACAGGTTCACTTCTATGCCAGCCTTTGAGGAGAAATGGAGTGGATTTCAGAAGCAAAATATTTGTATTTGATGAGTTGTAGTTTGGGAAGGTTTTATTTTTGAATGGAAAAAAAGCCCCAAAGAGCCAAGAAGACACTAATGGATAAAATGCTTTGCACATATGGGATGGAAAATTGTTGTCTCTTAAGTCAAAATGCAGCTTCTGGAGATCACAGTGGCTTCGACTCACAGGTGCCTGACCCACAGGCCACAGCCCTGCCCCATGTGTTTGGCCTCAAGCCTCTCCTCCAGCCGGCCATGGGAGAAGATCAGGTTCAGTAATGGAGAAACTTCTAGAACTGCTTGAAAATACTCCTCATGCCAAAGAAGATTCCCCTCCTTTTCCTTCTCACCCTTTTATCCACACACAGGAGCACTAAACAACTAAATAGCTCTCTTCCCAGCTTCCTCCTGGCTTAGGTTTTTGGCTCCTGCTCCTCAGAGCAGCAGCTGGTTTTCAGCTGATGTGGGGTTCGCACACTCCATGCTAAGTCACTCAGACTCTTCATAAAGAAAAGATGTCCTTTGATTTGTTTATTTTCATTACTTTTAGATGTTGTTCCTACAGCGCTGCCTTGCTTTATACAAGCTTAACCCTTTTTCCAGAACACACCATTTATACATGCAGAGTAAATCAGGATTGGGATGCACCTGGAAGGAAGAATATAAGGGGAAGATCTGAGGAAATTTAATTTTTAAAACACATTTTTCTTTCGTTTTGCATGGAATCTTATGATAATACAAATGATTGCTTCTCCTCATTCTTTCTCCCAAAGGTTCTACTTCTTCTTCACTAGCTTATTTTGATTGATAGGCATAGAAGAGTCTCAATATGGGACTCACACTAGGTCCCAGGCAGCAGTTTCTACCAAGCAGTAGCCCTAGTGTTGTGTATCTCTCATCTGCTTTATGCAGTGTGCATCACCAACATATTATTAAACAAAGGTGTTAAAATTGGTATGTTCAAATCAACACCGGGTCTCGTAAGTCATACTGTTGGGACAACTTAGAACATTCTGCGTATGTGCTCTGGATGCTGAGTTGTTTGAGAATGGTGCTGGGCTAACCTGGGAAACTCATGATAGCAGTACGGCTAGTTTGTGGACAGCCACGGTCCTGTGACATGTTTGGAGCCTTGTTAGCAGATAACTTTCTCTTCAGCATCTTCAGGCCTCAGTTGGTCGCCCTTATTTCACAGTGTCACCCTGTTTCCTCGGCTTCTTGTCTCCGTCTCTCCTATTTTTTAGTAGCACTGGCAATTACGTTTCAACAATGCCATTATAAGCCCCTCAGGCTTCTCACTCCTTTGAAGATGTCCAGCTCACTTTGTGTGGAATACTCCGAAGACCAAGTGTCTGGTCCTCAGTTTCATTTGATAGAAAAGCACTAGGAGGTGCTGGCCATACAGTGGCAGAACCGGATGTGGAGGCTTAACCTTTATTCACATCATACAGTGTAGACTGAGGGAGGAAATAATCCCTGATTTCTCACATGACCTTGCTTTATGAAATATCTTGGCATCTATACATATTCTTTCAACAGTACCTGCTCACATTTAGTTGTGCTTAGTGGATCTGAGTGATGTTTTACTCCAGCCTTCTAGTCCTCCTTACAATATTTTTAACTAACCCCATTTAGGAGGATAGGTTAGGTTTATAACTCATACAAGATCATGGACTCTAGTTGGTGAGGAAGGAGTTTGATCACAAAATCATCATGGTGTAGATAATCATGCTAAACAGAAAATAAAAAATGATTGGTTCTTCATGAAATCAGTTTCAGGATAATGAGATGAAGAAGAAATTTTTAAGAACAGGGGTAAAAGTTGGTGAGATTTTACTATATGAATGTGAGCCATTTTACTGGATCTACTCCCCACTCCAACTCACATAGACACACATACATGTACCAGAGCACATAGAAGTCTATGTACATAGACTATAAAAATGCTGCTTAAGGAGTTGGGGGAGGGGAGCATTGAGGGCTCCAAAGAAGATAGGAACTCCATAGTAAGACCAACAGAGTCAAATAACCTGGAGACTTGGGGGCTCTCAGAGACTGAGCCACCAACCAAAGAGCATACACAGGCTGGATCTAGCTCTGCTGCACATATGTACCAGATGTGTAGCTCAGTCTTCATGTGGGTCCTAAAAAACTGGAACAGGGGCAATCCCTAAAGCTGTTGATTGTATGTGGGATGTGTTCTTCTAGCTGGGCTGCCTTGCCTGGCGTTAGTGGGAGAGGCTGTACCTAGCCTCTCGGAGACTTAATGCACCAGGATGAGGGCTATCCAGAGGGACCTTCCACCCTCTCAGAAAAGAGGAGGATGGGTGAGGGGAAGGAACTTAGTAGAGCGGACTGAGCAGACAGCAGTTGGGAAGTAAAATGAATAAATAAATAAATAAATAAATAAATAAATAAATAAATAAAGGATGCTGCTTCAGAAAACAAGACGTATTTTTAATTAAGTGCCATAATCCAAGAGTGAAAGTTAAAGAAACTGAACAAGTTCTACAATTCCCCCTGCCCCAAATAAAAGTTCTTGAAAACACTTCCACACAGATGTATTTTGCTAACATTGCTATTCAGAAACCACTCAAATCAACCTCCTATGGTCTTTTCCTAGAATTTTCTGTATGGACTTATGTCTTACAGACTTTCCAAAGCTTTTCATATTTTGTAAGGACACACTCCCAATTTCTTAGTTTGTCACATGTACCATCTTGTTCTTGATGTCCCCCTTTGCTCACACCAGGCACTCAGCACTCATGATGACTCAGATGCAGAAAAAAAACAAAACCTTGGATCCTCTACCCTGTATTCTGCTATTCCTCTGGCTTCCATCATCTCTGGGGATATTATGCTCCTGTTCTTTTAGGCAGGGCTTGGCTTGTAAGTGCAGAACTACAAGGACTTCCCCAGTGTTTCATTTAGACTATCATGTGCAGACCCTTTAAAGTAGAGAGTTACACAGCATGGCATATTTTACATTGTCTGTCACATAGCTTTCTTTTTTTATTTTTGACCTATCAACTTTCTTAGTTAAAGTTTCTGATGCTATAATAAACACCACAACTGAAAGCCATCTAGGGGAGAAAGGGTTCATTTGTCTTATAACTCTCAGCTCACTGAGCAGGAACATGGAGGCAGGAACTGAAGTAGAAGCCATGGAGGAGTGCTACTTCTTGGCTGACTTTTTTTTTTGGCCCCCTCCAAAAAAACCCACCACAGGTTGGGCCTGATAAAAAAAAAGTACCTTGCATACTCACCTACAAGCAATCTGAGGGAGGCATTATTTCAATTGAGGTTTGTCTTCCAAATAATTGTAGCTCGAGTCAAGTTGACAAAACAGTGGCCAAAGCTTCAATGTTTTCAGTTCTATCAATGACCCTATCTTTATTCTTCAGATAAAGAAGCTGACACAGACAAGAAATGGAACATGTTCAAGACTATGAACTTGGTAATGGGCAGAGCCCAGACTGCAGGAATGCTGAGCTGTCCCCTCCAGCCTCCTTCTTTTCCTAAATGTCCACTCCACAGAGAGGAGGTCATGGAGTGTTCCATGTTGCCTTGCAATGCCTCGTAACTTGACTTGCTCTATATTTATGACTCGAGAAAGCTGAACTGATGTTTAGCATAAATTTATTAAATAATTGAAGAAAGATCTTTCCAGTTTCTCCTGCCCTGGTCGGTAAAGTAAAACAAAACAAAATTGGAGTTTCTGTATGGCATTTACCTTAAATGAAAGACATTTCTAGGTATATAGGAATCTATGTTAGATGTACCACTAGAATGTATCTAAGCGTTATTGTGGTCAAACTAGGGCTGATGCAAATATTAATATTTCTCTCTCTCCCTCCCTCCCTCCCTCCCTCCCTCCCTTTCTCCCTCCTTCCCTCCCCATCCTGTCTCTTCTCTGCTATCTTTGAGGTAAAGTTCAGCTATGTTAACCAGGCTTCCTTCAAACTCCTTTCTAGCCCAGGCTGCCCTGGAATTACAATCCTCTATCACAACCATTCCAAGTGCTAGGGTAACTCCTGTGTGTTCCAATATTCAGCTCAGACATTGCCCTTTAATTTCAGTGTTGACTTCTCAAAGCTCCATAGGACCCAAGCGTGCTGTTAATTTTTCTCATACACATTATGTTCATCTTTGCAATTATAGCGGGCCTGAGTCATAGTCCAGGCTGTAGGAGTCACCTGAGCTTTCTTGGGAGGTGTGGACTAACCTGGACTGCATAGGAGCACAGTGTGTAGGACTGAGGTGACAGTGGGAAAAGAGAATCCATCAGGCTTCATTTTATTACACAGGCATAATCAAGTCAGAATATTTTTTTTTTTTTGGTTCTTTTTTTCGGAGCTGGGGATCGAACCCAGGGCCTTGTGCTTCCTAGGCAAGCGCTCTACCACTGAGCTAAATCCCCAACCCCTCAAGTCAGAATATTAATGTGGTAATTGCTTCCTCCTTTGCATTTACAGAGAGAGAGAGAAACAGCTGGGGTGGTTGACATCTGAAACAGGAGCCGCTGATCAATCGTTACTTGCACAGCAGATGGGCTTGGTTTATGAATAAGCAACAAATGTGAAAAAGAGATTGATGGGGTTGAGCCAGGCTTGCTTTATGCAGGAACATTTAACCTTTCCTGATTGCCACTGGCCCAAGGTTCAGATAGCTCGATTGCTTTTATTACGGTCAGAGACCTATAGTCACTGAATGTAGTAAAGAACAGAACAAGACTCTGCTGAGAAAATACACAAGCAGAACTGAAGGATGTCTAATGATTCTTAGAGCAAAGCATGATCCTGACTGTATTGTGATCCATGACAGTGGAGTCCCCCTACCTGTGTTCATACTCTTAGCAGGTACAGAAATCAATTTCTCAGAAAATTAATTCCTTATGAGGAATAGGGACACCATATGAGGGGATCCTGGACACATGTAGTTTAAAAGCTGTTCATAAAACAAAAACCATGTATCCTCAGTATCTTTGGAACACACCCTCTGTTATTGCTTACAGTCGTGTATTTAGGGGTGCATTTCTTCAAGTCACATAACCGACGGAAGCACATTAAAACACAGTGTCCCAAAGAGGGGTGACCTGTTGCCTGCTGAAATATTAGTTTGTAGGATTCTTTCTAGACTTCAGTTTCCAAGCTAGCAGAAAACAAAAACAACTCTCAGAGATTTTGACCAAATGATAAAGGAGAGTTTAAGGTGTGGAGAGATGGTGGGCGAGCTTGGGCCACAGGCTCTGTCTTCCCTTGGCTCTGCTCTATATGGTCTTGAGAATCTTGGCCTTGCCGCATGCCATCTTGTCTGGGTGGTAGGGCCTCACTTATTTGAAAGATGCCTTTCGGGACAAATCATGTAATAGTTTGTCACCATTGCCATGGTTGGTGGTAGTGTTTTTTGTGAAGTTTTTGTTTTTTGTTTTGAACTCCAGATTATTGGATTTTTGTTTTAGTTTATTTTTGTCAGAGGAAAAATAAATTAACATCCATCTCACAGGCTTGCTCGGCTGTTTAGTTCCAAAGTCCTGTTCAGTTTTTGTTTCTTGTCTTGCTTCTGTTTTGGCTTGCTTTCTTCATGATAATGCTGGACGTGGAGCTGAGAATCATTTACTCCAAGCAAGCGCTGTAACTGAAGCCCGAGCCCAGCCCTCCGTACCACCACAGACTTCCGAAGCTGGGAAAGCTTTAGAAGCTGGGAGTTTTCTGATTCTCTCATCATTATGTTTCTCCTCAGTCTTTAGATAGAGGTAAGTGTGGGTTTGGAGAAAAACAAAGGAAAGCATGTAATGGACAACTATTCTGAATTATGCAAAGTAGCTCTTACTCAGGGTCAACTAAATTATATCAACTTGCCCTTTAGTTTACTCTTATTTTGCAAAAGGAGAAAAAAGAAGGAAAACTAAATAGGACTGTGTGATTTGGGAAGCCAAATTGATAATCTGATATAAAAGTTGCTCTGTTAAATATAAATTATTAAGTGTAGATTTTTTTCCCTAGGATATTGTATTCATTTTTTGATATTGCCTAGAATATTGGATAAAAATCAATTTTGTAAGTATATAAATATGTCATAAATAAATACTTTGACTTATTTCTCACAAAAAAGAAAGAAAAATGCCAAAGCAATATCAGGTATAGTGATGAGTTTATAGGTTATAGACAGGTACGCGAATTCAACACAACAAAGGTTATGGAAGCATTTTAACAATTTTAAGACAATAACAAGCATAAGGTAGCAGCGATGTCATGATGTCAGGTGGAGAAATGGAGAACCAAAGTAGTTCTTTGATTGCAGTGGGAGGCATGTAACTTTCAAAACTTTCGCGAAGTAATTACTGAAGAGAGAGGAAGTAGGAATGGGAGTCTCTGTATAGGTAAAGAATCCAGAGCTTCACTATAAGAGACATAGACCAAGCAACCCTGGCTTGTTATAGAGGGGAGTCCTATCAATGTTACAAAGGAAAGTCCATCAAATTTGTATTGCTGCATAATATTCTGGAGTATTTTGACTTCATCCTAGGGCCAGCATTTGCTGTGTTCCATGGCTACTGCAGGTAGAGAATGTTAAAAAGCCTGCCAGAGTTCAAATGGAACAAAATACAAGAGGGAAAGCTGAAGAAAAATGGAAAGTTGTACTAAGTCCCAGAATAGACAGTATTTCTAGGTGGGCAGAAGAGGAGCCAACCTCTTCAAAACTCACATTGTAACTTGATTGTCATTATGGTAATCCCTGCGGGCGGGGTCATTAAGGGTGATTGTGCCATTTATTTAGAAGGGTCCATGTGTTTTAAGAGTATGTTCTCCCCTTTCATGTGAGATAGATTGTTTATAAATCAAAGCTGTTGCTCATAATACACTTTTACATCTTCTTACCTGCTTTTCTGCTTCCTGCTGTGAGGTGAAGCAGTGTGAGGACTCTCTCTTTCTAGAAGTGAAGAAATATTGAAGCCATGGTCGTGGCTTTCATAGCATCCCAAGTCATGGTCTAGCCAAAACCTCTATACTTCATTGGTCATAGTCTTGGGTATTCTGTTAACACCAATAGAAATGGGTATAAGACAAGATTTCAAATTCCTTACTTAATGACACCTTAGAATTAACTTTTGATTTCTGTGAATTCCTAAGCTGGATTTTTCTCTTCTATTTATTTTTCCTTCTTTCCATCTTTACTTTTGGCATTTTCTTTTTATCACAGTACATATCTTTGTGTTTCTTCTTTTGCTTGCCAATATAGTGCCAAAATCCTTTCAATCAAGCCTTTATATTATCCCAGGGTATTCGTGTAACCTATAGCCAAGGCTTACTAGCCTCTATTCACCTAGTATCATCCCTCTCTTGTTGCGGCCACTCTAGTGTCACTGCTGTCCTTAGTGATGATGTGTCACAAAAGCCAATTTTACTTCTAAGTACTAGAAACTTTGGAGTTCTAGATATGTAGCAAGAATTAGATATCTGGAAGGGGTTAATAATAGTCTTCTCATCTTATTTGTGAACTAAAGTAAGATGATCGAGGCCAAAGGCACACATTTGGTTATTTAAATTACTTAGCAAAGCCTGCGTTGGAAAGTGCCTCTTCAGAATGTAACAAAGCTTGATTCCTGGAAAGCCAGCCCTATAGTCCCCAAATGAAACCATGATACTCAGAAGTCCCTACCTCATGAAGCAAAAGGGTCACAACATGTGATTATACTAGCAGCCCAAGGATGTTTTGGGAATCCAAGAGAGTTCTCCAAGAGTCAAATAATAGGAAGACTGAAGCAAAGATTTGATTAACAAAAATAATCTTTACTAGATAGTAACTAACTCAGCTATCACATTTTTCTTTGAAAAGTTTAAATTGAGATACCTAATCTCAGGCTCCAGAAATAGAGAGGAGACACAATATCACAATTGTAAGGTACTCTATATACTCCTGCCATCCCCCAAATCAGAAGAATCAGGTGTTCCAGGACAGACTGTTTCTACAAACACACAAACAAATCAATGAACTAGACCTTTGAGCAGAGATAATCAAATCCTTGACTTGGGGAATGTCAAGTCTAAGTCACCAAGCTCTAGTTTTTCACATGTACAGTGATGTTTCAACTCTGGTATAATAATACTCTCTTTACTTTGTATATTTAAAGCAACCACACCAAATAAGGCCTGTAAAGTACCACCTGGGTCTTGTCATTTGAGAAACCCTGACTTTAGTTAGATTCCAGTATCAGTAGAAGAGAGTGGCTCACCTTCGCCCTCATGAATGAACAGCAAGATTAGGAGGTTGGCAAATAGGTTGTCCTAGAAAGGAGTCCCTTGTTTCCTTTTTGATATTTGGAAATAAGGTTCACAGAGGAAAGTAACTACTTCTGCTGGACTGAATGCCAAGTAAGACCTGGCTAAATGCTGCCCTAGCTGCAGTATGCAGACAAAACTCACACCAGTACAAGGAAAACAGAAAGATTCCCTGAGAATCCTGGGAAAGGGATGGCTAAGGAATTTTTCCTTAGCTGAGGATGCCAAAATCTTTGCATATCTACCCAGGTGAAGTGAACAGTAGGCCCAGGGCTACCTAAGATACAAACTCTGAACCGTCTCTTGTTGGGAACGCCTTGACAAGCAGCCAGAAAGCATCCCTTCTGTGCCCCTCCTCGTCCCCACAAAGGACAAAGTACAGGCTGTTGCTTCAGGTGAGTACTGTTCTGGGAAAACAAGGAAAGCAAACAAATACTGCTGTGTGGTTGACTGG
Organism: Rattus rattus; assembly: GCF_011064425.1. Lineage (NCBI taxonomy): Eukaryota > Metazoa > Chordata > Mammalia > Rodentia > Muridae > Rattus > Rattus rattus. Next base: position 35,484,448 of record NC_046167.1, on the reverse strand, counting down.
TTCCCAGGCTCCATTTCAAAGGCAGTCCCCTATGGCATTGTTTGCTCCTGTTTTTCCCAGCATAGGTGTTTGGTATCGACCAGACCTATTCTGAGACCTCCAAGTAAAGAAGCATTTTTTACAACGTGAAGCAGAGAATGTCCTTTTTTTTTTTTTTTTTAAAGTTCTACCACATGTAAGAGTCCCCGGTTGTGCTAGTATCAAGACACTGAGGGTGAGAAAAATTCACATTTTAATGGCTTTTCTGAGGTAACTTAGGGGCAATTTTGTCCTTGATTCGAGCATAGCAGCCTTTATGGGGCAACAGTTCTCTTTCCACAGTGAGAATATGGAAGGAAAAGGCTAGATTATTAGGGAATTGCTTATTAGACTTAAGAAAATAAAATGAATTTTAGAGCAAATAAATATTACACTATTATACTGTCTGGCATCATTAACAGGCATGCTGGAATTCTCAAAACTTCTCCTCACTTTTTCTCGATCATGAGCATGGTCAGTTGGTCAGAAGGGCCTCTCTTCCAGCTTGGGTGACTAGCAAATTAAGTTAGCTTACTCCATTGTGAAGGAAAGAAGAAAATATGCCTTTAAATGTGAGGTAGAAAACTGAAGGTAGAAAATTTGAACATGGGTAAAAAACACATTAAGAAATAAAATTCAAAGGATACCTTCCAAGATGGGAAAGAGCATGGAAGGAATCATGCTCTGAGATTTGGCCCAGACTGGATTGGGCATCATAAGCTCAGCCTGGGTGTTCATGAAGGAGAACTTCTCCTGCCTTGCCTCCATTGTTGTAACTATTACTTCACATTAGGAAGCATAGCTCAGAAATCATAGCCAGAAAGATTAGAGCAAGATACAGAGCACAATACACATCTTCACCACCCAGAGGTATTTGACTTTTTAACAGAACAAACACTGGTATAACCTGAGATCTTAAACAGGCCCTATAGGAAAAGTCAACTCCATAAGCATTGGTACCTGTCTGATGATTAGCTAACCATAGATGTGCAACCCATGGATTCTGCAATGGCATCACTAGAAAAAGTTCCTATTTAAAAAATATAATCCATTAAATATAGTAAAATTCTTTCTTCTGTTTAATAGTTCCTTCTCTTAAGTAACCCAACATACTTTATAAGACCTAAGCAATAGTATGCAAGTTAGCCTCAGAAATGTATCAGCAGCTTAGCAGAGCAGAACAGTATTTGATATATGACTAGGAACAACCACTAGGACAAGACTTCTCTTTATATGAACAGGATTTGTATTTTACCTGTGCATTCAGCATGGAAATTCTTCATCTTCTGTTGCTAGCAATAAGTGATTCCCAACCACAAAGGAATATGTCGGTAATTTTATGGCCAGCCATAGAGTAGCTTGGATGGAAGCCTCTGACCTGGGTGTATTCTGATAACTTTTTCCTGGAGTGAATTGCAACCTAGGAAGAAGAAGGCAATCATCTGGATCATGGGTGCAGTCATAGTGTTTGTAACACGTGTCTTCTATACCTGTGGCCCACAGGGGACTCTGGATTTAAAGAATTCAAGGAAAATCAACAGAGCATATGTCTAGAGTGTTTGTGATATGCTGGGCTTTATCTCAAGAAACTTCTGAGGATGTTTTTTATAATAGCATCTTTCAGGCATCAAACCAAAGGTTAGGAAGTATTTCTGATGTTTTCGTATCTACATGTAATGGCTGGATACCCTACAGGTTACTTCCTACCATGCCAAGTACCATAAGAGAGGTAAAATTAAAAGAATGGGTTTTTGTTGTTGTTGTTGTTTTTGCAAAGTCACATACTTTAATTTTTCCCCCCTACGAGTTTGCTAAGAAAAGTTGCCAAAAGGCCCATGGAAGAAAAGGAATAACCTATCCTTTCTCCTTCACATAGCTAAGAGTACAAATGAAACATTCTAAATCCCATATACAATTATGGCAGGTGGTGGTCCTGTTCCAAAATATATCTAAAAATGTCCTCTGAATGTGTGTGTGCTAATTTAGATACTACATGTGAATTTAAAAGTGCAGATACATATAAGTTAGTATAATTTGTTTAAAGAAAAGTGGAATAATAACAACTAATATATTTATATGTATTCAATGTATTGTTTGAAGATTTCAAAAGCCTTGGCAATTTTAGCTGTTCTATCAATAGCCAAAGGTTCAAATGGCTAGCTACAAGCTTGCCTTCCACTTTTCTTTGCCTCTTCATTAACACACACACACACACACACACACACACACTCACACACACACACTCACACACACATACACAGTCAAAGAAAAATTAATTCCTATAAATATCAGAGAGAACTTATAATTCTATTGCCTATTTTTAAAACTAATTCTTAAAATTTATAATTTTAAATTTAAACTGATTCATAATTATTTATTCATATATATGAAGTCTTTGTCAGCAGAGAGTTATGCATACCACATGAGTACTGTGTCTATGGAACTCAGAAGAGGGAGCTGAAATTTTTGGACATGCAGTTACAAATAGTTGTCAGCTGTTTTGTGGCTGTAGAAAATCAAACCAGGTCCTTTGCAAGAACAGCCAATGTTCTTAGTCATAGAGTTATCTTTCTAGCCCCTCACTGGTTAATTGATATACCAGTGTTAAATCATTTGTATTTTTGCTGTTAAATACATATTAAGATCTTTAATAATAAGTCTTTGCTGTTTGCATGTGTAATTTTGTCCATTTAGAACAAACTTTAGAACTATTTCCCCAAATTCCAATAACAAAAGAAAAGTGGTCATGTCAGAATTTAAGCATGTATCAAAGCATCAAATCTATAAAGTTTCTACTTAACTGCTTATTGAGTTTTGTGGCTTACTTTAATTAGAATTCCTGGAATGTTCCATCACCAAGTACAACCTCTGACAAAGATGCTTCTGATTGCGATAAGAAAGCAGCCATCTATTTTTGCTTAGGTCTCTGTGTTGGAGTCTGTCCAGTGCATTTTCAACATCCATTGAGATAATTGTATGGTTTTCTCATTATTTTCTTATGTGATCTCTCACTCCAGTTAAATTAAACTGTTTGCTCATTTCAAAAATTTATGCCTTGTATAAATCACTCTCTTTTTACTGCATAGCATCCTGCATCAGGCAGGATTTCTGTGGGAAAATGAAAGAAATACCAAAGTGCAACCTCTGAAACAAGAGGAAAAACCACAGGCCATTTCATTGAGAAACTTAGCAGCATCGGTCCAGGTCTCCAGTGGCTATCACAGGACACAGTTCTGCTCTGCTTCCTTCTGAAAACTTGCCATTTGTCCCTATAGAAGACATTCTCCCTGATCATCTCTGACATCCTGCTGGCACCAGACTTCATCCTGGGTCAACTTCTATGTGGTCAGCATATGCTAGCACACATGATCTCTGCATCTCTGTTAGAGTTGCTCTTGTAGACCACGGCACGTGTTTCTCAGAAGATCAGGGTTCAGCTGTTGATCCTAGCATGCACGTGAGGACGATAGGGTCAGGTGGAAGTTACACTGCTTCCAGGTCTTCTGACGTCACTGACAGTGTAGACTCTGACTGTCTATGGAGCACTGATTTTCTATCATAGATGATTGGGTGCAGCCCTCCTTTTCTTTCTGAGCCGTGACAATCCCCCAGAGAACTCCTTTCTTCTGCCACTATTTCTCCACCTCCACCATTTCTCATGGTGGTCCCTCTTTCTTAATCAAATTCCAAACAGGTAGTAAGTTGAGAGTGAAGAGCCTTACAGCTCAAAGCAATATCATATGAATTGATAGGATTCTCTGTCTGAGACATGCTCTTTAAAGTGTAACCATCCTGGAAGGAGCGACAGGTGTCTAAGGAGACATAGAGCTTCCCCTTTACTATTGGAATATTAAAGCAACAGTGTCTAGGGAAGTAAAGATTCCCCAGGAACCCACCATGGCTCCACCCAGAGCTGGAATTTGTTACCCATTTCACATAGTTTTACTTGTTAAAACAAACTGAAGACCAAAAATTTTTTTAAAAAATTTAAATTAAAAAAATAAAATAAGGAGAGAGAGAGAGAGAGAGAGAGAGAGAGAGAGAGAGAGAGAGAGAGAGAGAGAGAGAGAGAATAAAAAGCTGGACCATTTCTTGACAGAAATGCAGACTTCTTGCCTTCTATTAATGTAAACATGTATTATGACCACTCCCCCCCCAATAGGTTTGGGTAGTCATCTTTCCAGTGTGACCACATTAAATACACATGTTTTCTGTACTTTTCACTTTTCTGTCTTTCTTTAGTTTGTCTATTAGGATAGGTGGCCAAGCTGAGGCATTTTAGAGGGCCACTCCAATATTAATTTCATAGAGTCATGGCCAGCAGAGATCCATCTTTGTATGTCTGCCACAGAGAAGTTGATTGACCCTGGATGAAGCCTGGTGCCATGTGTCTGTTGGAATCATTTCATTCTCTGGGCTTTTTCTTACCTTTCCCATTTCAGCCCCCATCAGCTGTTTTTTTTTTTTTTTTTTTTTTTTGCCTGTCTGGTGAAGCAGATAAAGGACATTTGGATTTGGTTTGGACTCTCACAAAATTTCTTGTTCATCATTTGTGAAGGTTAAGGTAGGGGGCCCATGTCCATTTTGCCACAGGGCTGCAGCTCTGGGAGACAGGATGAGGGAAGTTTGATTGTGCTTACCCCACTCTGCTGTCTGACAGGTGTCTGGCTATAGGAAGCCACAGGACACTACTCCCGAAGTGGAGAAGCACAGTCTGAGGTACAGGACACAGCCAGAGCTGGCTCAGGGGTCCCCGAGCCTGCGAGGAGGTTGGGGCTGACAGATTCTCAGGTTCTTGGGCGTCCAGGTGTGGCTGAGATGCTGCAAAAGAGCTGAGAATGGAGTGGGGCTGGTGGGGCTGGATCTAGCCTGGCACCAACGGGGAAAGGAGGTGAGGGTGCTCCTGCTGTTCCCATGGGGATAGTTTTTGGCTGGATGGCAGGGTGGGCTTAAGCTTGGTGGCTGGGAGCACAGGGAGGCCTTCTTCTGTAGTTGAAGGCCTTCTCTCTGGCTCCCCACGGCAGATCCTGATAAAAGAGGCAGCCCATGGTTTCAAGGTGTTTATTGTCATGGTGGAAAGTGGATGAGTAAAGCCATACCCAACTTCTCAGATGAACTTGAGATTAACTTTGGCAGTGAGGGGTGTCTGGGAAGGAAAGTTCGTTTGGCTAAGCCTCCAGGCCTTTAGGTACCTCATTATAATCGAGAGCTGTTTTGAGCCTACATGACCCGTGGTCACATGCTCTACCTGTGAAGGGGCTTGGGGCATTGCCCTTACGTGTCTGATGGTCACAAATCTATGGAGGGCTATGGGCTAGTGACTGGCCTGGTTCCCTAGGAGTCAGGTGAAGTGCCTACCATCCCTCAGCAGGGATTCAAATCTCCTCAATCGGGAGCCAGGGTCTTGCCCTGTCCCACACATTTGTCTACCTTAGGCTTTACAGTTCTTTTGGTTTAGAGGCTTCTTTGAGTTTTAGAATTCTTTTTGAAACATTTCAGCAACTGTCATTCAGTGAGCAGCTTTGTTTAAGAATCATCAGAGCCCTTTTGGTTCTGCTAAGCTGTGCTGATGATCTCAGCAGGCATTTTAGGTTGAGAAGCTCTTTGTAGCAAATCTAATCCTGTTGAACTGTTTGGCCACTCACCATGTGTCAGAGAAGAGTGTAATGTGTTGGTCTTTTAGGATTCTGTGGAAGCTGTCAGGGTTCTATGGGATTATGGGTTGTTGATATCACTATTGTGATTGCGTAGACATTAAAATATTAAGTCTGTCTATAACAGTGCCCTCTAGGGGGAACTGCACTGAGGAGACCTTTTGTTAACTTATATTCTTCAAAGTAGCACAGGAGGTCAGTGATCCGCCATGATGATGGCTGGAAAGCTAGTGCAAACCTCTGGCCACTTCCTTGTTTTATTGTGCTTTTGAACTTACTGATCTTTGACACTCCTATTCTTGGCATGAGGAGCTGACAGTGTGTGTGAATGTATGAGTGTGTCTGGGTGGGGGGGAGTAACTTTTAGACTCCATTAATATACAAGAGGTATTGTTTCTGTGTCTTTTTTGCTCTAAAGAAAAAAGCAGGTAAGAGAAGATATAGGGATGTTATGGTTAATAGTAACAATTGAGATTAAAACCAAAGTCATGCAGGCTTACCCGAACCTGACCAGACCTGACTGCTGAGCTTCCTTTCCGGACAAATGTTTTGGCTCTGGAACTTACAAATATTAATTCTGTAAACTAGGCTTTAAAGAAAGAAAAGAAGGGAAATAAAACAGCAAAAGCTTGTTAAATGATTTAGGAGTGATACTTGATCATCTAAATCAAGTATTTTAAAGGACAAGCATCTCAAAGACTGACCTGAAAGTACAGTTTATTAAACAACATTCATTGTAGACATAAGACAAAAGTTTTCTTAAATGACAAAGTTTTGAGTTTCCTATAAATTTTGATCATTTTCAACCAAAAGAAGTTTGAGAAAAATTTAAATTATATTTATCTTTAGTCGTCAACTATAACAGAAAATGAAGACCCAAATGTGATTTTGTTAATGCTCAAAAATTTCTAAACTAGGAGTGGCAAGATGGCTCAGTGAGTATGGATGCCAACAAGGCCAGAACCTGAATTCGATCCCAAGGGTCCACATGATGTAAATATTAGTCAAACCCTTAACACTGCACTCAAAGCAATATCTCAGACTATAAAAACATACTTAATATTTCTCATCTAAACAGTATATCCATAAATAAATACTTAACTATTTTCTTTAATGATTTGCTATTGTTGGTATTATTGTATACAACTTCATAAGTGTTGTCTGTTAACATTATGTAGACTCATCACTTCTGACATAAGAACTGGAGTCAAGACATTATGGAGAAATGGCTCTCAGACATGGTTCTTGACAAAGGTTGTCATTTACACTTAGCTTCTACTTACATTTAGGTTATGACATTTGCATCAAAACAAAGAGTGTGACAATGTAAGCATGCTGGCGGGAATGAAAATATTTTAAGAGACACTTGTGCCCCCTCTCCGAGGCTATTGAGACTATTGAAACAGTCTCTAAGGAATTAAAATTTCTCAAAGAATATTATGCTAGGAAAAGGCAAGGGCTAAAACATTACAACAATCAGAGAAGGTACTGATCTCCCAAAAAGAGACTTCATACAGTTCCCAAGATGTGTCTGGCCACCCTCAAAGACAGACTGAAATAAAAATTAAGAATTAGGGATGGAATAATGCCTTGACCAGGATTGTTGACTTCTGCACACTCCTTCAATTTAATCCTATCAAGACCCCAGAGATGGACTTGCAAAGATAACTTGTCCTCTTCACTCTTCTTTCTGACATGACATTCTTGTGTCTTTTCTCTTCTCCCTGCCACTCTCTTTAATTGGCTTGGGGAGGATAAGAACCTGAACCCAGCTTGTTAATGCTGCTGTGGCCCAGGCTTGTTTCCTAATACAACAGATAACAAAAGGGCCTCTTTTGTGTTCAGTCATTCCCTTTAGGGCATCTCTGACGATTGTAAATGAAACCCACCCAAGGGTGACTGGAACCATTTTCAGCCACCTGTAGAATAAGGAAAGTAAATCAGTGGTAATGATGTTAGAGCCTCTTGCAGAAGTTTTGTAAAAATTAAGGACTAGGGTACATCCAGCCAGGAGCAGTTTTGATAGGTAAGTAAGCAAAACAGCTCAATAGACCAAGAGAAGAAGGCCATGTATATAGTGAGGCTGAAATCACCCTTTGAAGGGACTGAGTTTGTCATGGGCAACTGTGACTCCCCAGGAAGGGCTTCCCAGTGAAATGTGGATGGTGAGAAAGTCAGACTTTTGTGGCTTTCGGTGGGGTTGAGGCTACCCATTCAGAAGCAGTTTGATGCCTAGAGGCTGTGAATAAGGAACAAGGGCAGGGCAGTGAGATTTACCCAGGCATGTTTGTCATGGTTTCCAGCAGAGTTTGGCTGCTCAGGCTAAAACTGCCTCAGTCTGGTGCTTTTCAAATTAACTCATGTAAGAACCAGAAGGACCTTTTCTTCCTTGTTTGCCTTGCACTGAAATCAGGAGAGGGATTTAGTGGCTTCCACAATCAAGGAAACCAGCAAATATTCTGAACTCACTCGGTTCTCTTCATCTTTTGCCTGCCTTCCTTTCCTGAATCCTAGTAACCCCTCCAAAGATCATCTCACCCGCAGCAAGAACATAGGCTGGCAGGTCCTATGTACTTACCAAATTTGGTCCTTTGTCTTCCCAATAGTGAAAGTACAGAGTAAAGGACAGTGAGCATCCTCTCCACCATGCTTTGTCACTTTAAAAGGAGAGCTAATACTAATTCCATAGTGTTTTGAAACTGTCTTTCTGTTTTACAACTGTACATTATCCTTTCCTACAGAAGAGAAGAATAAAATGTAATTTTTCTTCATTAGTAAAAAATAAGTGATCTTTTAAACTAGAACAGCATGCATTTAAAAAAGACAATTCTGCATTTTATTATCAACTTGACTGATTAATTGTCACCCCTCACATTTGTTGATGAATAGATAACATAATTGTTATTTAATTCTTTGGGTAAGAGGTAGTAGGAGACTATCCATGCCATTGTATTTCTTATGGGCTACCCTTCTGCCCACCTGCAAACTGCTATCTCTGCCTATCAATAATTATGAATCGAGTATGTGCAGATGCTTGAATCTCATATGAATATGATGAATCATTGTTCATTCCTCCTCTCTCATCATTCTCTCCCTCTCTCTTGTGTAACATGATCATAATGTCTGAGATGTGTTTGTTAATTAGATTCCCACAGGTACTTTGAGGTATCAGGTGCCATTGGCAAAAAAAATTTCAGATGATGTGAAAATGGACAGTGGATTTCCTCTACTTCAGTTAGGAAGGCTCCAAGACGCAGTATTAAAAACATTGAAAGATTGTGTTTGATTAACAATATATAGAGTCTCTTTTTAAAATCAATAAATTTATGTTCTGTTTCCATTGAGGCAACTATATTAGTACAATTCCAAGTGGAGAACACTAGGATTCACAGCTATCAGAGCATAGCTCTCAAGGATAACAAACAAATTTTGGATGCTTCACTTCTTAAAACAGGGAACAAAATTATTCATAGAAGGGGATATGGAGGCAAAGTCTGCAGCAGAGACTGAAAGAACGGGCATTCAGAGCCTGCCCCACATGTGGCCCGTATATATACAGTCACCAAAACTAGATAAGATGGATGAAGCTAAGAAGTGCATGCTGACAGGAGCCTGATATAGCTGTCTCCTGAGAGGCACAGCCAGAGCAAGTCAAATACAGAGGTGAATGCTGGCAGCAAACCATTGAACTGACAATGGAACCCCCATTGGAGGAATTAGAGAAAGGCTTGAAAGAGCTGAAGGAGCTTGCAACCCCATAAGAACAATAATGCCAACCAACCAGAGCTCCCAGGGACTAAACTACTACCCAAAGACCCATGGCTCTAGCTGCATATGTAGCCCAGGATGGGCACCAATGGAAGCAGAAGCCCTTGGTCCTACCAAGGGTGGATGCCCAGTGTAAGGGAATGTTAGAGGGCAGGAAGGGGTGGATCGGGAGGGAACACCCTTATAGAAGGGGAAGGGATAGGGGGCTTATGGACAGAAAACCAGGAAAGGGAATAACATTTGAAATGTAAATAAAAAATCCAATAAAAAAGAAGGAAATAACAAAAAGCTAAGAAAGGCGAAGAAAATGCCATATATATATATATATATATATATATATATATATATAGTCTAATATCATTCTTATCACTGTAGTGATGAGAAAAATTGCAATAAGACTAAGCAGACATTTTACAATGTTAAAATAAACAGTACCTTCAGTACCTTCCAACCCCCCGACCTCGACACAAAAAAAATCTCAGATGTGCCTTTTTTTTTAAATCTTACTTGACAATACAGTATTATTATAATATGCAAAAGGTCATTTTAGCAATGCAAACTTGGTCCAGTTAGTCCAAGTTATCCTGTGGATCAGTGGTACCCAGAAGGCACATGGATTCCCAGCCTGCGACTTAGCAGACTCCATGGTTATCAGGTATAAATTAAAAGATACACAGAAAGGAGCAGAGAGAGCTTATACAGATTTTTCAAATATGGAACAAAGTAGCTGGTTGTATTTCCTTCTTAGAGTTGTTAACTTACCTGGAGCTGGCAGCAGGAAAGACCGTGTGTTATGATGTTTTACTGTTACGAGACGTGTGTTGAAGGTTTGTGCATCTGTGTGCCATGAACAGTTTGCAAGTGGTTTGTTTTGCTATGACAGCATTACAGAGTAAATTACTGCTAACGGATTATTTACAGGCAGTGGTTGGCCCTGAGGGCTTCTCTTCCTCGTCTAGGTGATGGACTCATGGATATGAAATTTCCTGTCTGTACTGTTGTCCCATGAAACTGCTTGATTCTAGTAAATGCAGGGCTTGGCAGTCCTTGATGAAGTATATTTATGAGTTAGGTCCAAATGAATCCCAAACATATGGCTAAAATTTCCCTTGGAATATCTAAATTAAAGGTGGAAAACATTTCAAAAAATGTGCTGGGGCCTTGCGACTCCTCAGGCCAACATTAAAGTTAGAGTGATTTTCTCCGAATCAGAACTCCAAACTTACCTGTACTGTATCATACTTGAAGGTCACCATTTTGACTTTCATGGTTTCTGTACCCCTAGGAAGGTCACCTTGAATTCTAGAAGTGGACCCACTCAACCTTAGGCAGCCACAGATCAAGTTACACTTTATGTGTAACACCCTCATTGTCTCCTCCAAGTTCCTGCCTTCTCCAAGCCTCAAGCACAATTAGTGCCAAATGCATAGGAATAAATGAGACCTAGGAAGCCGTCCAAACAGAAGCCTTTCTCAGGCAGAACAAGCATGACATTGGCTTTCACTCCCACAATGCAGAGCCATAATGGATTTATTGACATAATTTCTAAAAGGAAAAACAAACATGGAAAACTATCTGTCACTACAGTGTCTTCATTTTACAGATAAACAAATCTGCAATGATCATATGATCTTGACATTATTTTTGTACATACTATGTTGACATTCTCAGAGAAATGATTTCAAAGTGACTCCTGAAGTTGTACATTCTTCTTTATTTCTATCCTCTTCCTTCTTTAGGTAAGGTATATATCTTTTAAAGCCTCTTAAAAAGTTATGGATGTGAATAAGATCACTTTCTAAATCACCGTACATTTTCTGACTTGGCTAGAAAGAAAATCTTTCCTTAGACTCACAGTGACTGTAGTAGTTTCCCTTCTCCCTCCCAAAAGTGTTACAGCAATTTTCCCTTTAACTTTGACCTTAGTATTTAAATGAATCTCAGACCTCCATACCATGGAGTTAAAATTTGGGGACTGGTATCTGGTAACAGACTGTGTATATCACTGAAGAGACTAGTTGTGTCCCCACCAGTAAGAGTGGTTTTCTTCCACCCAGTGCTTCCTGCATTCAGTCTGCCATGTCACCACTAGCTAATATTTTTGGGGTCTGATCATGCATATACTTATGAGAATTCAAACCTATTACAGGTCACTGGAGTCAAAATGTTCTTTCTCGTTAATGCTTTGATTAAGGACTGCAAATGGCACAGGATGATGAACCAGTGTCATTGTAACAATCCTGAGGCTATAAACTGTTTCCTCTCACTTAAATGAGCTGGGAACATTTTTACTTAGTGGAGTTTTCAATACAGTCCCAAAGGACATTGACTTTCCTTCTTTTATAATGGCATATATCACACAAAAATATCTTTCTTCATCCAGAAAATTTTCACCAGACTTGGTGGGTTGTCACATGGCTATAATCCTAGCATTGATGGTAGAGGCAGCAAGACTGAGTTCGAGGCCAACCTCAGCTCACAGTGAGATTTTGTTTCAGAAACAAAAACAAACTAGAGAGAAGGCAGAGCTTCTGAGAGACTGAAAGAACTCCAGCCAAATCAAACTCACTTGTCCAGCATTATGAACTGGCATTCTTTACTTTTTTGTTGTTGGTTTAGTTTTTTTAAACTCTAATCTTGACACTTTAAAGCCTTTGTAATTCTACAAACATGAGTTTGGATAAGCATGTTTTCAATAGACTGAAAATGGAAAAAAATTAAAAATTGAGATCAAACAGCATCTCATTGTTCCCTTCTGTGTCCCCATTACTTCTGTCTAGATTTTATCCTGGCCAACCCTGCACGGAGGGAGGTAGGAACGTTGGAACAGATGATGTCTTTGTGGTTCCCAAAGATCCTCAAGTAACAGTTCAGACTTCAGTCTGGAACAAAGCAATACCTCTTCCAAGTCAGTGAGATTCCCCAGAGACTGGGTTAGCAGGAAGAAGTCCATTTAAATAGAGATGCTAAATGAATGGTGCCTGTTTCAGGCATATCTGTTCTGTGCAGCTATCTCCTCCCTCTGTCTCCAGCCTCCCTGTGTCTTGAATCCCTGGCTCACTCCCCTAGGCCTTAAATCTGGTCTGATCTTGCTCTCTGACTGGAAGGAAAAGTGCACTTCACCATTGTGTATTAAATGTACAAGCTCAAGTTGCCCATCCATGTCTCCCCATTAGTCAGTGGATGCCAACTGTTAGTGGCAACCTGTTCTCGAAGGTGTTTCTGCTTTTCCCACAGTGTTTTCCCTTGAAAGGAAGGGAAATAAAAGTAAGTTTTCTAAAAAAAGGACTAGTTTCCTATATTTTTAGCATAAAATGGTACTGCAGTCTCATTCAAGTATGAATTATACTTCATTTTTTCCAAGAACATACTATGTATGTATCTATGTATAACATGTTTGAATAGTCCAAAATTGCCTTAATTTTTGCAGCATGTGAATGATTATTAATCACATTTCTATGCTTATTCGTGATTACTAATTCTTGTGTGCTCACACACAAAGTATGCCAAATGTCAAGTCAGCATCTTCCATAATTGTTCGCCTCCTTACTTTAAAAGACATGGCCTCTCACTGAACCTAGAACTCACCAACTGGCCTAGACAGGCTTGGCAGTGATCTCCAGGGATCTTCTTTCCACATGCCCATAGCTGTGACTCCAGCTGCATGCCACTGCCTTTGGTTTGTACACATGTGCTGGGTTTCAAACTCAGGTCCTCATGTTTGTACTAAAGGCACTGTCCTGCTGTTATCATCTCCCTCGCCTCTGATTCATTTTATTTAAAGTAAGTCTCATGAACAAAATCAAATATATCAGATTCAGGGAAGTCATACACAGGCAAAAAAATCCAATAGAATAAAAGATTGGTATTCTTTTCCTTTATTTCATACATATTTCTGAAGGATACTATGATTCAGGAAATGCACATGAACTATCATGACACTAAATTCATATATGTATATTTCAGACATTAGTAAAAACTATAAAATTCCTATCTGGTCAGTTTGACTGACTTAGATTTACTTAGAGTTTGTTGTATTGGAATGATGAAGTTTATTGCTTTTGTCCCTTGTTGTTCAACTTAACTACTTAACCACCAACAATTACCCAATTAAAAAAGTCAAACCAATTGCAGTGGTCTTCATTCTAATTCACTGAGGTCACATTACTAGAAATTAAGAAATCTATGCATGTGTTTGTGTGCATATATGTGTGTGTACACCAGTATGGGAGTGCATGTGTATATGTGTATGTATACATGTGGGGTCAATGGGTTGACATGAGGTTTTGGTTTTCGAGAGTCATTTTGATGGTGATAGTGATTTCTGAGACAGAGCCTCTTACAGGGATCCAGTGGCCATTGCTTGAAGCTGTGAAAGTGAAGCTTGTATTGTGTTCGAGACATCAAGACGTTGGAGATAACAGAGCAATCACAGGATATCTGTCAATACTAGCTGCAGCAGACAGGAAGCAGCTCAAGAAAGAGAAGTGTGTTGCGCTCAGAGACACTAGATGGAAACAGCCATCTAGGATTGGACACGGAGCTAAATTGGAGTTTTCTTTACTGGGTTTTGGTCTTGCTTTGGTCTAGCATTTTCTCTTTATGCACCAATCCCTCCCCTTTGCAGGAGTAATATATATTCTGGGCCATTGTACATTGGAAATACATAATTTACTCTTTTATTTTATAGAGGCTTAGAATTAAGAGATTACCTTTGGTATCAGAAGAGACTTTGGACTTCTTTTAAACAGTCCTGAGACTCAAAGGCTTTGGAAGTTGAACTAAATGCATATAACATTATGAAATAGCTAGATGGCCTAGAGAGTGAAATGCAATGGTTTACATAAATGGCCCTCGTAGGCTCATATATTTGAATGCTTAGTCCCCAGATGGTGAAACAGTTTAAGAACTGTATCACTTGGGGTGGGCTTTGAGTAATTAGAAGCCCATATCATTTTCAGTTAGTTCTTTTTCTACCTCATATTTGTGGAAAAATTGGAACTGCTGCTTTAGCACCATGCCTGCCTTCTTGTTGCCATGTGTCATATTATAACAGCATGAACTCACCTTTTGAAACTGTTAGAGCCAATAAACTATTCTAGAAGTTGTTTTGGTCATGGTCTTACCACAGCAATAGAAATGTAGCTAAGATAGTATTTATCATCTCATGCTTTCCATGGTTTTAGAGTTTCTCTTGCAGGGCTTGATGTTATTCTTGGATGTTGGTCTTGGAAAGTGATCAACTTGGTTCTTTTAGTTTTCATCTCCTGTATGACACAGCTATACCACTTCTAGGCATATGCCCAAAGGCCTCAACACCCTCCTCCACAGATACTTGCACAGCCATATTCATTGTTGCCATGAAATAGAAGCAACCTAAATGTCTTTCAACAGATTAATGAATAATGAATATGTGATGTCTATAGAAAATGGAGTAGTACTCACCTAGAAACAAAGATGAAAACATGAAATTTGCAAAGAAATGAATGGACTGAGAAATATATTGTGTGAGATAACCCAGACCAAGAAAGACAAATACTTCATGTTCTCTATAAACTTTAGTTCCTAGCTCCAAATGCCCAGATGTGAGTATACAAGAGGGTGTGTTCCAGAAACTAGAAATATATAAAGGAACCAAGGGTAGATGGGGCATTGGAGTGAAATGGCAGGACACTGAAGATATGAAGTAGGAATTAGAATAATGGGGAGAGGGTTTCTATTAGATAAGAATGTGGGTAGTCAATACATAAGGGGGAGGTAGGAAAAAGGACAAATAACATTGAGATTATTTAATAAAACACCAAAATAATTTTACTTTATATTCATTTAAGTTATAAACATATATAACACATAAAAATAAATGTGCACATATGTGTGTATCTTAAAGAATTTAAGCCATTTGGACTGATCATGTTTTTCCACAGGAATCATAGACTACAAAATTCTAGTATTGGGTATGAAAATTTTCCATTTGAATGGTTGGTCATGGTAGTCCAAGTGACTACTAAAATCATGTAGGTTACTAATTGGACTCTTTGTGGTCTCTAGGGTGTTAAGGAGAGGACCCTATTGCTAAAGACACTTTAGATATAAGACCCAGTGACTAGAGATAAATTTAACCTGAATGTCTCCTCCTTGTGGTAGTTTCCATGGTACCAGAAAATACTATGCAAGCCTCCAAAGGAGAAAAGCAATTATGCAGGTCTTTACAGGCACAATACCTATGAACCATGAGAATTACAAGCATCACAAGATATGCATAAAAGTGTAATAGGTAACACTCACATGTTGATGGCAACCAACAGTTATCTAATTAGACTCATTCAACAAAAGGAAAATCATGCCTGGTACAGGAAATCTAGGCAGATTCCCAGGCTAGCGAGGTCATGAAATCTACTGCCTCTTTGCTAGACCAGCATAATTCAGTACTACATTCTAAATTGTATCCTTATACCTAATTGTATCCAGAGACAAGCATAGCTATCACCTCCTCATCAAAGAGACCCCCCAAACAGCAAATTGACACCATCACAGAAAACCATGAGTGACATAAAACAGAGATAGCCTCAAGGGATATATCTATGTCACAATTCCTGCATCTATGGCTTAGAAAACCTTGTGGAAGAGGGGGTAAAAGATTTTAAGACTCAGAATACCATAAAGTCTCCTGTGAAATAGTCTTCACTTACAAATGGCTATGTATATATGAAAATGATGTTATTTAATCAATAGTAATATCGTTAAAATAAAGACTCAATAACCCTTTTTATGTTCAACCAACCAATTACCAGTAAAAGATGAGTCTGAAGAATCACTTTCTTTTATAATAGAAAAATAAGATTATGTATTATAAATTACCTACGAAGAACTTGAAGGAAAATTACATTGCAAACGACATAGTATTTTAGACAGAAAAAATAATTTTGAAGAAGTTCTCGTACTAAGAAATCCCAAGCTTGCTTATCTGTGATGTTAGCTCTTAAGTCAAAAAATAGCAAGCTACGATACATATAAATACAGAGGTTATTTATAGATAAAGAGATTACTGGACTGGATAGGTCTCTTGGGGAGGGGAAATAGAATAGATAGTTACAGTTATTGATGATGAGGTGTGGGTAAGGGCAAGAACTAGAGGCTAAAACAAGGAGTGGGAAAGAAGTGGAGACAACTGAGGAAATATGTGGAGGGACATCTAAAACTAAGGCCACTCGAGGGATTATATAGAAGTCTAGTATAATACAGTAGAAACTTGTGTGTGTGTGTGTGTGTGTGTGTGTGTGTGCACGTGCACACATGTGTGCGCAAGAATGGGTCTGTATTAGGTAATTTAAATCACTCTCCAATACCAGAACTCTAGCTAGTAGAAGTTGTCAAATAACAAAGGAAAGGGTTGGGGATTTAGCTCAGTGGTAGAGCGCTTGCCTAGCAAGCGCAAGGCCCTGGGTTCGGTCCCCAGCCCTGAAAAAAAAGAAAAGAAAAAAACACAAAACCGAACAAAGGAAACCTAGCCCCAACTAGACATCTCTCAGCACCAATGAAACTTTAAGTTCCAGAAATGGTTACATGCACTCGAGTTGTTGTCCATAGAGACCCATGGGAATTCCAAAACAACTGGGCTATGCTAAGGTTATTGATTGCTTTCCACACACTGACTGTAAGACTGAAGACAGACCTACTCAACTCATTGAATATGACGAAGTTGAGTGGGTGCCTACCTAACGCCTTCACCCTTACTCACTAGAGTTCATGGTTCTGGAAGGTACTCTGCACACTACCAAAGAAGAAAGGTACATATTAACTGAGCTTCAAACCCTTGTATTACAGCAGTGACCAGCCTGCAAATACACTTCTACAATCGTGACACAAAGCTTGTAAAGGCAACCAACCAGTATGTGAGTTGAGTTAAGGCCCTCTCCATGAGATGGAACCCGTACCCAATGCTTCTTGGGTGGCCAAGAATCTGAGGCTTGATAGGTCACAAACTAAGAAGAAATCTAAATACTACCAGTTTGTAGCAATAAAATTAATCTTAATGACATTTTCTACACTGTGTTGAGTCATCATCAGACGCTTCTTCCTGCAACAGATGTAGACAAATACCGAGACCCACAGCCAGACAATATGCTGAAGACATCTCTACATCTCACTGAACCTAGGAAAGTCAATTTGATGCTTACCTAGTGCTTTCAACCCTCAGACTAATTTAGTGTTCATGGTACAGAAAGGTACTCTGGCTGCTACCATACAAACACCAACCCAGTTACAAAGCATCAAGTCTCTCCTCTCAAGGATCAGGAAAGTCTATGGAGGAGGAAAGAGAAAGATTGTAAGAGCCAGAGAGGATGGAGGGCCCCAAGGAAACAAGGCCTAATTAGAGCAAGAGAGATACACATGTGAACTTATAGAGATGGTGGCAGCATATGACAGGGCCTGCATGGGGCTGTGGTAGATGGTGCCAGAGATGATAGAACTGAAAACACACTAACATCTACAACCATTTTGATAACCATTTACAAATCAGAAAATAGTTGTCTCCAACTGGGTCTCACTGGGGATACAAACCAATCTCAAGGGAAGGTCCTATACCCAGAAGTAAATGGTTAACACACAAAGAAATGAGAATGACATATTTAGAGGTCTTTTGTTTCATAATGATTTGCCAAGGCACATGATATACACATATATACATATACATATACATATACATATACATATACATATACATATACATATACATACATACATACATACATACATACATACATACATACATACGTACATATATATCATGGCTTCCAGCTTTGTAGTTTTGTGTTTTTTTATGTGATTGATTCCTTTGTGTACCAATGTGAAATGTGTGTTTCTGTACATTTTTCTTGTGCATTTTTCTTTTGTTCTTTCTCTTCTCATTTTGTTGTTGTTTATTTGCTTTTGTTTTATCTCTATTTTGTTATCAGTATTTAGATGTCTGTTTTCTAAGAGAGACAGAAAGGGTTTGGAACTAATTGGGATGGTGGTGGGGAGTTCTCAGAGAAAGTGGCGGAAGGAAAACTTGAATCAAATATAGTGTATAAAAAATCTATTTTCAATAAAGGAAAGATCGAGGGGAAAAAAGAATTCCTAGGTTTATCTGACTGGGCAGGAGGAGGAGAGATTAGACACTACAGAGTAAATAACACATTATACTGTGATGGTACGCAATGCTGTGGAGAACTTAGCAATAGGAAAGGGATCTGCAGGGCGTATTAAGGAGCACAGCTTGGATGCTGGCAGGGTCACTAACAAGTGGCATTTGAAACTGTGAGTACTCAGGTCATGTGTCTATCACAGGGAAAATGTTTCTAGATGGGGAAGAGGAAGTAAAAGTTTCTCAAAGTAGGAGAAATGTCTCAGGCAAGAGAGTTGGTATGAAAAGAGTCAAAGTTAGGGCTGGCTCATGCCATGCAATGGCCCTTGGCTCTCTGACACATGCAATGGCCCTTGGTCATCATAGGTCCAAGACTTCCAGTTGAAGGAGATGCAGCAAGGAACTGGAGATACATATTGACTACACTCACCCAATTAATCATTTCAATACTCAAAACATGAACTTTGATTTATTTATAGTATATAGTCTCACGATTTTTTTCTGCTATAAAAATTAGGAAGATTATACTAGATTTCACTTATTAATATTCAGCTTTCAAAATCATTTTTTAAAGGAAAGAAGTAGGATCAGTCAAATTAGACATCATCCACATTAGAGTTATTAACTAGTGCATTCTGATAAAGGAATAGATCTGTACATTTAGTATCTGATGATTTTTTCCTATTCTAAATCAAGGTTGAAAAGACAAACTACTCAGTAAATACTAATGCAAACTATTTGATAGATAGCTAGAATACTTCAAAATAGGTTTTAAGTCTTAAAATTTTTTCCTGATCTTTAAAATATCTATACATAAAAAATAAATTTCCCAAAGATATAGAAATCAATAAAGAGGAAATGCACATCTGCATGTGTGTATCCACATAAGTATGATAATTTGGTAGCTTAAGTGTCTAAACCCTAATGTGTAAAGACTTGGCATTCAGTGTGATTAGGATGAGATGGTGGAAACTTTCAAAGGTGGAGCCTAGCAAAGGCCTTCAGGTCACTGTGGGCATGTCGGTGAAAGGATCCAGCTTCATTTCCTTCTATCACTCTTGGTGTATGTCTGTAAGAAGGCTGGTCTCCTCTGTTATGCTTTCTTTTCATGATGTGTTGACACAGGTACAAATCTGTGTGGCTAATCAATCACAGACTAAACTATAAAACTCTCTGTCAAAATAGCTAGTGCTGTCTACGCTGACTTTTCATATGACGAAACACCAACAAGAGCACAGTGTGTCTGTCTATTCACTGTAGCGCAAAAGTCTACGAAAACATACACCCTGGTCACGACTCTCTCAAGGGAAATGGTAAACACTGAGTCAACTGCAGTGTACGAATATAAGACGATCAATTAAAGGTAAAATTTGAAATAAATCCCACATTAAATAGGATTAGTAGTTAGAAGTTAATTTACTTGAAAGATAAACTATTGTTAAAATTACGAAAAGCTGACTTGATAGAAAACCAGAATCTAAAGGAAATATTCATGCAAAAGCTTATCTAATTATATGGATGAATTAAAATATATGAAGGAAAAGACAATAATATTGCTTTTCCAAATAGCAAAGTGACAAAATAAGTGAAAATATTTAAAGCTGGCAGATTAAGGGAGTAAAAGGGTTATTTATTTATCCAGCATTTCTATAGCTTGTATTTCTCAGACACTTCTACAAAGATTTTAAATCTCTTTTTACTTGGTGCATTTGAGAGATGATCCAATTGGTAAGCAGGAATAAAAATGGAGTCATTGGAGTAGAATAAAGTAAAAAGAGACTCAGAACTTACTATTTGGAAACTAGTCTTTTAATCCAATGAGTTAAAATATATTTCATTCAATTTATAATGTTTGCAAAATATCGAAAAATAGTCTTAGTTCCACAACATATCAAAATTAAATTCTAAATAGATTTGTTTAAATAATTATTAGTCATTTAAAATATTGTCTTTGATCCTTTGGTGGATAGTTTACTGTTTGAGTATTTTGCCAAAATTTTTCAAGCATTATCTAAAGTAGGAAAAAAATAGAAACTCCAAATGAAAGTCAATATGAGTTTAGTTGGAATTTTAGGTGTTTATCAATAAAATAGAATTCATGTGACTATTAACGTGATGGAGGCACGTCTGGAGGTACGTGGGAGACTTCACCCCATGCTCACACACCAGAAGGGAGAGGGAAAGTTAAATTTAATGGAGGAAGTTGTGCATTTTTGTTCTTTTCAAGACAAAGCATACAAAAATAATAATTACATTAATTATAGTAATTACAAAAGTCGTTATTTGTTACTATGAGTCAGGTAGTATTTTATGTGCCTTACCTCTCAACAACCCCAACAGTTTCCCAGTCTATGGGGCCGCTGTGCTGGAAAGTCTCAATTGCCTGTAGTAAGAGGAGCTACATTCAAATCAGACAGTCTGGCCTCAAATTCTGTACCGACGACTTCTGTAGGCTGTGGATTCCCACAACATACGCTTTTAAATATTTTCTGGGTACAAAACAAAATAAAAATTTGTAGTTACCCGTGGTAGATGAATAAGAATTATATCTTGGAATATATGGCCCATATTGTCACTTTATATCAAACTTGCAAATTCATTTGAATTTACTTTTTTTTGTGCATGTTCTCGCTTTTTTTACACGATTAATCAAAAACGAAGAAAGTTTTCTCTTTTAAAATTTATTTGCTTTTGTTCTTTAATCTTTTTTTACAGTCTAGACTTCATCCGCCTCCCAGTCTGCCCCACCACCACTCCTCATACCTCCCCCTACCTATATGTAAAAGGATGCTCCCACCCCAACCCCAACCTCACCAGATCTTCCCACTCCCTGATGTCTCAAGTCTCCACTGAGGCCAGACCAGGCAGTCCTCGGCTGTATATTTGTTAGGGTCCTCATATCAGCTGGTGTATGCTGCCTGAGTGGTGGCCCAGTGTCTGAGAGATCCAAGGGGTCCAGGTCACTTGAGACTGCTGGTCTTCCCAAGTGGCCTAAAGGAAAAGAGACCCCCTCTGATCTAAGTATCTCTCTAGGGCACACAGATCAATGAAAGTGGAAGCTGCTGAACCTGAGAGCAAACAGCAGGCCGTTTGCCACCGAACTCCTTTCTGGAGCCAAGGGATGGGATTAGCCTGCTGGGCAGAACCTGGGTGCCAATCTCTTCCCTATCAGCAGAGATCAGAGTGGGTTACTGTCCTTCCTATCACCTCTTCCATCTATTGATCATGTCCTCTTTTTTCTGTGTGTCTGACACCACGATACCCAGGAGCTCAGAAAGCTGCTGGACTCAGGCTGCTCATTTACCCTCCCCTGGGAAGGGAGGTCTGGAAGTGAGCACTGATTGGCTCAGTCCCTGGCAGAGGGCTTGGTTTCTTTGGCAAGGAAGAAGTCACTATAAGTCTCCAGATAGGGGCAAGTTTGCCACCTTCAAAGGAAAGTTAACCAAGCCCTTCTCGGGAGAACTCAGGTGTCAAGCATGCCGCAAGCCCTTGGCTGCTACCTGAAACCTCCAGAATGCTGCATTGTTCGTCCTAGGCTTCTGAGGGTGAAATAGATCTAACCATTATTAGGTGGACACAGAACTAAAATCGGTCCTTTTGTGATCTATAATTGGTAGGAACTGATAAAGTTCCTGGGGGTGAAAAAAAAAGTCAGACTTGACAAAGTTCCAAGTCATCTCACCCATGTCCAGCTGAGGAGAGATTTCTTGGTGTTTTGTCTCAATTTCTCTAGATAGTGTAAGGAATGGGTACAAATCCAGATTATCAGTGCATCTGCTACTTGAACCCTCAACGTCAGGGAAAAGCTACAAAGAGAACTTTTTCCACAATGTTTATAAATTGTGTTAATACAAAGAGGTTCTCCTAGTATCTTCTAACAGTGAGCTATCAGGGTGAAAATGTTTATTTACAAGATCAGGTTATGAGAATAAAGTTCAAAGCCAGATGACATGAATTTAAGAAGAAATGTTTTGAAAAAAGTAATAGATAAAGCATTTGTATGTCATTTTTTCTCTGGTTGTTTCATAAATTGTGTTTCTCTTTTGGAAGTCAAGGTTAATCTCTTGATATGACTTTTATAAGAAACTATTGACATTTGTCTAGGGCATTGGTGCTAAACTGTTTAGTCTCCGAACTTCTTTGCATGATTAAAAATTACTGAAGACCTTGAAGGGTCTTTGCTTATATGAGTCTGTTGTCTAAACTTAATCACAACCAAAATGTAGTTTAAACGAAGAATTAATTAAAAACCACTAGTAACACTATCACACTCAGTTAAATACTACCAATGCTCACTTCAGCAAGACTGACAGCCCGATGCCTTCATGTACAAGCTCACAAAAGAAGGTAGGGGACGTCATGTGCACCTCGCCTACGTATGATGGACAGAAAGATGAAGGGCACAGTCATATACAGGTGTGTTCTATGGTGCTATGCAGCCTAAGGAAAATCCACTACAAACTCTTATAAAAATGACATTTTAAAATAGTAGTGCCTTCTTATTGTTAGTCTGTTCATGGATCCGACTGTAAAGATATGCCTCTCCCTGAGAGTTTCAGGTACCCACAGGTATCTTCAGGCCACATGGTGAGAACTGCCAGTCTAAACAAACCAGCCAATAAATGAGGTGAGATTAGGGAAAAAAACACTGGAGTTCTTGATCGAATATGATAACAATAATGTATTATTTCCATGAAAAAGTTACTCACTAGAAGATGCGTAGTACCTTGCTTTAAGTGAGGTAAATTATGATTTTGAGACTCAAACCATGTAAAGGTCTGTTTTGAGAAAATCAGGGGGGAAAAACATACATCAATATCACTAACAGCCAGATGCCTTCACGCACAGGCTCACGGTTAATGGTGAGGCAATCTGGGAACTTCTGGTCAATTAGATAATTGAGAGTTTATGAGCTGTTCAAAATTAGAAGTCTAATGAAATTTTTCTTAGAATACGTGCTGTATTAGGAGCAATTGTGTCAAGGTTATTTGCATAAACAATACTTTAGGTTTAATTCATCTACAGGTTGAATGGGACAGATCAGGTCTTTGGGGATAAGCTTATTTTTATCTCTCAAGGATTTATGGAGAATGACAAGAAAATAGATAGAATGGGCCACTGTGAGATTAGTGCAATTAAATGCTAGATTTATTTGCTTATTTCTGGGATTGGTTCATTTTTGGAAGTATCTTTGTGGGATAACTGTAATGTTAATGTCCAAGATCTGACCTTCAGGGGATATATGGACCACACAGGGATCCAATCTTCAGGGATTCTATGTACCACACAGAGAGTTGAAAATAGGAGTAAGCAGTAAGAGTTTTAATACATTAAGATCCAACAATTTTTCACAAGGCGATGCATCTGAAACACAAATTGGCATATGGCAAGCGAGCCCTAATAAACTTTATAAAACATTAGATTATTTATAATAGCAATTTTTCTCCTGGAAACTAAAGAGCAGTGAGTTAGCTGAACAATCATCTCAAATAATAAGAACATACACATGCAGACCCATGTGTACATATATGAACACTTACACACATGGAAATGCACATATTCAGCTACATATATATTTATATATGCATACAAAATTGATACACATGCAAATGAATGTGCTTGTACAAATATACTTATACACACAAACTAAGAAGAGTGTTGTAGATAAGAGAGCGGTAAGTTTTCAGCACAATAATCCTAAATAATAAAATATACACATACACTTATACATGGATAAATGGGCATTCTACAGCATAACAATCTCAACCAATAACACTTACATAAGTACATAATATTAATAGACACACATATATATGTATACATGCATATATACGTATATGAGGTGGCTATTCCTAGTTGTCAACCTGACTCTATCTGGAATGAACTACAATCCAGAACTGGAAGGCTCACCTTTGATCCTGATCTTGAGGCTGGGAGATACAAGTTTCTGACCTGGATCTTGGTTTGGAGATCTGCAGGCAAAGTGGCTATGAATCCCAGGAGCTTAAGGCAAGAAGATCTTTGAGTTCAAGGTCACCTGGGACAAAGCAAGTCCCAGACCCAGGCATGGTGGTGCACACCTTTAATCTGGGACACACCTTCTGCTGGAGACTTACATAAGGACATTGGAAGAGTCCCTCTTCTTTTGCCTGCCTGCCTGCCTGGTGGGACTGGGCCACCACTAGACCCTTGGACTTCCATTCACAGCTGCTGCTGATCATTGTTGGAGAGTGGGACTACAGACTGTAAATCATCGACCAATTCTCTTACTTTATAGAGACTACCCATAAGTTCTGGGACTCTAGAGAACCCTGACTAAGACAATATACAAATACATACACATTCACATATACACTTACACACACATACATACACATACACATATATGCATATGACTACGCATACACATATACACATATACACATACACACACAAACACAAACACACACATGAACCAAAACCCTACATATAGTTCTTAAAGAAATTTGTGTTTGTCCAGTACCAGACTTATTTAAGCTTCTAAATCCTATAAAGTCTTTATGTTGACATAATACCAAAATATTTCTCTGATCTTTTGAATAAATATATACTCATTACTTATAAAACTTTTTGCAAAAGTTTAGTAACCCAAAAGCATAAATTATAAACAAATATAATGATTTTTTTTGCAGAGTTTGGAGTGTTTAATGTGACCACATGGCTGAAATTCAAGCTCATTGTTTGATGCTTAGAAATACTCCAGGAATCCACTCCATCTCCACCCTCCCATCTGCTCCAAAGAACAGAACATTCTTCAGTCCCGAGGACCTGAGGATTCTGACTCCTGACTCCATCAAAACAAAAAGATGATACTGACAAAAGTTCTCTGACATCTGGGATTTGGGTTTGCAAGGTAGAAGAGGAGGTATACTTTTAGGATTGCAAGTGGAAAAACTGCAAGAGAAATCTCTCAGAGAAATACAGAACCATTGTTCAGCTAACGATGCCAAGGTGCTGTAAAAGGACATAACTGCACTATTTTCTTTGCTACAAAAAAAAAAAAAAAAAAAAAAAAAAAAAAAAAGCCCTCTCAGGTGAGAGGTGAGGTCAAGACTGTGGTAGCAAGCCAGACTATATTTGCTGACTCTAGGTTTGTTTCAAGTGAAGTCTTCAAGATAATAACTTAACAGAGATAAATGATGCTTAACACACACACACACACACACACACACACACACACACACACACACAAATTCCTAAATATTTCCTGTTACTGCAAGAAGAGACCTTAAAGATGGACATTGCTTTATAAAAGGACTCTGACCCAGGCAGTCTGGGCTTGCAGTAACTTTCTGGCTCTGGGATAACCACTCCAGAGAACTGCTTGTGACACTGAGGACAGAAATATGAATGTCTTGCAGTTGTAGAACATTCCCCCAAATCACAATGAGCTTTAGCAATGTGCATAGATTATCTTATTTCTCAGTGTCTTGAGAGCTGCTCAGGGAACTAGGACTTGTATCTCTGGCTTTTGTGTCTCTGTGCTTCCTCTAATAAATCTTGATAATCTTAATTAAAACATGCTTAGAATTTGGTGAATGAGATTAATGCTTATCCCAGTAAGCATACAACATTTTCTAGTTTTTAAAATACAGTGAGCTATTAATCATTTTCAAAGGAAGGAAGTTAACTAGCCTGTTTCTGTGTCAGGAGCTCTGTAGCTCTTGTCTATGTTCACATTTCACCTCAAGGTTTGCTTTGACTCTCCAGGTTATGCAACAGGGACCTATTATCTTAAAACCACAAGAATGAAAAACTAAGGGCCGAGAGAATGTTTCTGTGTTACACATAAGCCCGTTGTTTTATACAACACACACTATTATCTGTAATTTTGCTAGGTCTATTTGAATATAATAAGAAAAGTTCGCAATATTTTGTGCATCTCAGCTCTGGTTAAGATAGCTGTTACAATTCAAACTACTCAGTTCTTCAAAATTCTGCATTTCTGGGTTTTACCATACAAAAAAATCAGTTAGAAAACACAAGGACATAATTATCTCAAGTGAATAAAGTTTGGGGTTATCAAAACTTCTAGATTAAACAACATAGCTCTTATTCCCTGAAATCAAGCAGGATAGAATTACGGTCAGGTTGGCCAGGAGGGTGCAGGCTAGGCAGTCTCTAAGGTCTGTCAGCAAACTGTATTCTACAGGCTCAGCATTGTACCTCGGATTGACAATGAATAATTCTAGGTTCTTTAACTGCCAGGTCAGAAATGAATATTTTATTCCTGGGAATACAAAGAAATAGATTGCATATCATAAAGCAATAGATTGGCAACTTTCTTTTTTCTGTATGAGCTTAGTTAAACCACATCAAACACTTATCTCCCACTAGCTGTAGCAGGATTTCATATTTTCACTTTTGATTTTCAATGTACTTTCTTTCCCAAGGTTGAGAGAAACAGCAGCCATTTAAATAAAAGTTCCATAAATGTTGGATAGGAAAGCTGTAGATGGAAAACCAAAAGTAATCTCTAGTCTTGCTTTTACTAACATGGTCCGTTCTGTCCATTATGGGTAAGGAAGTCTTCATGAGAGCTAAAATGTTGTTTCTGTGGTTTGATATTGGTCACAGGAGAGCTTTAGGTTAAGGAATAGAGGATTGACAGTTGTGTTTCTCAACACACGTTAATACACATTCTATGTAGCTGTGCTAGTCTGCTTTCTGCTGCTGTGATGAATACCATGACCAAAAGCAATATCTGAGGAAAGAATTTGTTTCAGCTTACAGATTAGAGTCCGTCATCAATGGAAGTCAAGATAAGAGCTTGAAGCAGAAACCACAGAGGCAGTTGCTTTTTTGGCCTTTTGCTGCATGAACTCTCAGAGCATTCTGCATGGAGACATACAATAGGTATCGGCTGATCAACTCGACATATTAAATGAAGATGTATTCACTGAAGATGCATACAATCTGATTGTATAGTGGATAAATGTGTGATAATACAGGGTTTTATTTTGTTCCCTTTCCTCTAGGAGTACAGAAGACAACTTCATGAATATTTCCCAGCAATGCCCAAGTTAATATGTTCTGGTGTGCTGGAGGCTATAACCACTAGGGAGTCATCATGGGAAGAGTGGCCACACAAATTCAGACCACACAAGACTTCAACCTGGGCCCTGAGCAGGTCAAAGACTCGCCACACATTTACATTTCCTCAAGAATAAATTGATTGTTGAACTGTACTTTAGAATTGTAATTGGAAAATTGATAAAGCTCATTTCATAATATTTTTCCATCATGTGCTTCAGCTAGTAGAAATGTAGAAATGCACAATTAAATGATGGCTAGCAAATACTTGCAGACCAGTTGTTTTAAAAACAATTTTTAATGTTTTCCTTTTTATTAAAAAGTTAAGTATTAAAGTTTAAACTTTATGTTTGTGTATTTCATTTTTTTCATTAAAAATTATTTCAAGACTGAATATTTTAAAAGAAATTGGTACAGTACAATATATGCAGTATTATAGCACTTATGGCTTTCTTTTTTATTGAATATTTTTTATTTATATTTCAAATGCTATCCCCTTTCCTGGTTTCCCATCCATAAATCTCCTATTCCGCTCCCCTCCCCCTTCTTCTATGAGGGTGTTCCTCTAC
Source organism: Rattus rattus (assembly GCF_011064425.1). NCBI lineage: Eukaryota > Metazoa > Chordata > Mammalia > Rodentia > Muridae > Rattus > Rattus rattus. The sequence goes on along the minus strand of NC_046167.1, from coordinate 35,456,240 downwards.
CCAAACACCCACCCTTTCCTGCCTCCCTGCTCTGACATCCCCCTACACTAAGGGGTGGGGTGGTCTAGCCTTGGAATGACCAAGGGCTTCTCCTCCCGTTGGTACCCAACAAGGATACATATGCAGCTGGAGCCATGGGTCTGTCCATGCATACTCTTTGGATAGTGTTTAGTCCCTGGGAGCTCTGGTTGCTTGGTATTGTTGTTCATATGGGGTTGCAAACCCCTTCAGCTCCTTCAATCCTTTCTCTAACTCCTCCAAAGGGGACCCCATTCTCAGTTCAGTGGTTGGTTGTGAACATTTGCCTCTGAATTTGTTATGCACTGGCAGAGTCTCTCAGGAGGCTCCTGTCAGCATGCACTTCTTAGCATCAGCAATATTGTCTGAGTTTGTTGGCTGTATGTATATGGGCCGGATCCTCAGGTAGGGCAGGCTCTGAATGGCCATTCCTTCAGGCTCTGCTCCAAACTTTGTCTCCATATCTCCTCCTATTAATACTTTTGTTTCCCCTTCTAAGAAAGACTGAAGCATCCCCACTTTGGTCATTCTTCTTCTTGAGCTAAAGGTGGTCTGTTGAGTATATTTTGAGTAATCCAAGTTTTGGCCTAATATTCACATATCAGTGAGTACATACCATGTGTGTTTTTCTGTAATTGGGTTGCCTGACTCAGGATGATATTTTCTAGTTCCATTCATTTGCCTATGGATTTCATGAAGTCATTGTTTTTAATAGCTGAGTAGTACTCCACTGTGCAAATGTGCCACACATTTTCTATATCCATTTCTCTGGTGAAGGATATCTGGATTCTTTCCAGTTACTGGCTATTATAAATAAGCCTGCTATGAACAAAGTGGAGCATGTGTCCTTGTTATATGTTGGAGCATCTTTTGGGTATATGCCCAGGAGTGGTTGGTATAGCTGGGTCCTCATGTAGTGCAATGTCCAATTTTCTGAGGAACCTCCAGACTGATTTCCAGAGTGATTGTATCAGCTTGCAATCCCACAAACAATGGAGGAGTGTTCCTCTTTCTCCACATCCTCACCAGCATCTGTTGTTCCCTGAGATTATTATCTTAGCCCTTCTGACTGGTGTGAGGTGGAATCTCAAGGTTGGTTTGCTTTGCATTTCCCTGATGACTAAGGATATTGAACATTTTCTTACGTATTTCTTAGCCATTCAATATTCCTCAGCTGAGAATTCTTTGTTTAGCTATGTACCTCATTTTTTAATAGGGTTATTTGGCTCTCTGGAATCTAACTTCTTGAGTTCTTTGTATATTTTGGATCCTCCATAGGATGTAGGATTGGTAAAGATCTTTTCCCAACTTGGTTGCTATTTTGTCCTAATGACAGTGAGCTTTGCAGTTTTATGAGGTCCCATTGGTTGATTCTTGATCTTAAAGCATAAGCCATTGGTGTTCTATTCAGGAAATTTTCTCCAGTTCCCATGTGTTTGAGATTCTTCCCCACTTTTTCTTCTATTACTTTGAGTGTATCTGGTTTGATGTGGAGGTCCTTGATCGACTTGGACTTGAGCTTTGTACATGGTGATAAGAATGAATCGATTTGCATTCTTCTACATGCTGACTTCCAGTTCAACCAGCACCATTTGCTGAAAATGCTATCTTTTTTCCACTGTATGGTTTTAGCTCCTTTGTCAAAGATCAAGTGACCATAGGTGTGTGGGTTCATTTCTGGTTCTTCAATTCTATTCCACTGGTCTATCCGCCTGTCTCTGTACCAATGCCATCAGTTTTTATCACTATTGCTCTGTAATACAGCTTGAGGTCAGGGATGGTGATTCCTCCAGGTTTCTTACATGAGGAACTGAGCTGCTAAGATGTCAGGGATTGTGTGCCAGGAAATGTAAGGGCTATTCCTACTACTTGGAGTGTGTGTGCCCTCTCTAGAAGACACTGTTTACGAAATGGTATGCTAAAAGTATTGAGATGAATTTACATCTTAATTAAGGGCTTATGAATAAGATAAATAATTGCAATAAATCATACAGCTTGACTCTACTTGTCCTTTGGTCTAATCACAGCTTATTACTGCATGTTCACTGTTGTTTTTCCATGCTGCCTTTCTTCGGGGAACTGTGCTTCTAATTTCCCAATAGAGCTTGTGTACACTGCGTGGCACTTTAACTGCTGCATATTCATGTGACTTCTTTATTGTAGTATTGTACAGAGTTGCTCTATTTCTTCCAATGTCTCAGGCATTCTGTTAACTCTGCTCTCCATTTTCAATCTCTAGGATCTTCTAGTCTTTTCACCACATAGATAGTGTGGTGTTTTGAAAAAAAATGCCCCCTTTAGGCACATTTATTTGCATGTTAATTCCCAGTTGACTATTAAGATGCTTGAGAGGATTAGGAGTGGCCTTGTTGGAGTAGCTATGTAATTGTTGGAGAAGGTGAATTTCTGGAGGTAGTTTTTGAGGTTTCAAAACCTCAGGCTAAGCTCAGTGTATTTCTCTCTGCTTGCTACCTGTAGATGAGGATGTAAAGCTCCCAAGTACTTCTCTAGTGTCTGTCACTTTCTCACCATGATGATACTGGACTTTGAAACTACATGCCCCCAATTAAATACTTATAAGTTGCCTTGCTTATAATGACTTCTTACAGAAGCAGAACAGTAACTAGAACACATAGTTTATATTATGTTTTCCACAAAATTATATTTCAGTGAGGAACTTGATAACCTTTTTAGATTGACTTCTTTCATGTAACCATGAACACTTAAAATTTGTCTATAGTTTTCTGGGTTTGTAAGCTCATTTCTCTTTAATGCTGACAGATATTCCATTGCCTGGATGTACCACAGTTGATAGATTTATTCAACTAACTAAAGATTTCTTGGTTTTGTTTTAATTATTCTAAAAAAATTAGAAAAGAACTATTCTCTCCATTATGTCTTCTTCCTCACTAGCTATGTACAGTGCTAGCTATAAGATTTATGTGTGGCCAATACCAGCACTATTGTACTTTTTGTTTTGTTTTGGCATTTTTTTGGTCTAATTTTTATTGTTTTTTATTTGTTTCGATTTTCATTTATTTTTATTTTGGGCATGTTTTGTGTGAGCGAGAAAAAAAAGATATAGAAAGAAAGATATAAAGAGATAGTATATAGATAAGACAAACTAGCTAGACAAATGGAGGATAAAGTTGGGAGATAGAGATGATATGGAAGGAGTCAGGAAAAGGAGAAAATTATTGAAACATATTGTATAAAAACACATTTTTAAAAAAGATTTGTGTGTGTGGAGGGGTGGAGTTCTCCATAAAACTCATGATATTATCAACTACTTCTAGTTTTCTGAAAGTTTTTTTTATATAAATAGGTACTATATTTTGCAATTGTGTGTTCTGTTTCATTTGAGGTGATGTGTGGTATGGCTTCTCTTTAACCAGTTGTATGTGATAATTAGATAATCTTTCAGAGCATTAAATGTTACATTGGTATGTTATTAATTATCCTAATTTAAGTTTTATGATGTTTACATTAATTTTCAGCCTCCCCTTTAAGCTTCTTATCAATGTATAGTAATTATATTAATAATAGGTTTCACTGTGATGTTCTTATGCATTTACATAACAGATTTTGATCATATTCACCACCTGTTACCTGCTCTTGTCTATCTTCATCTTCAGTTAAATTTCTTCTTCATAACTAACCTCCTGCTTTCTTCATGTCTTTTGTGCCTGTATGCGACCCAGTGCATTTCCTGGTTTAGACATTCTATACAAGTCAGTGTTCTTAGGAAGAACAGAATTAATTGATTGAACAGAATGAATAGGTGTATTCTAAAGGAGATTTATGCAAGTAGTTACAGGGTGGTCCAGCTAGCCCAACAATGGTTGTCTACTAACAGAAAGGTAAAAAATATGGTAGCTGTTTGGTCCATGAAACTGCATGTTCAGCTGGTCTTTAGTCTACATTAGAATTGTGAACCTAATACCAAAGAAAAGCAGAATAGACGAACTTGCCACAAGAGCTAGGACCTGCGCACAAAGAGCAAAACCTTCCCTTTCTCATGTCCTTTTTTTCCAGGCTACTGCATGAATGACAGCATGTTTATAGGATGATGTATACTTTTCCAGTGGCTAATCATTGTACAAAATCCTTCTTCCCCATCAACTTTATTTGAGTATAAATCCTCAGAGATGTATAGGGCTCCATAACCCTCTACTACCTCTACAATAGTCTCAATTTTGAGAAGCCCTGTACAAGAATCATGGATGCTATGGATTCAATAGTGCATCAGCTATGGTATGCCTGGAAGTTAGTGTTTGACTCACATCCTTTCCTCTGGCTCTTAAATTCTCCAGTACTTTCTTTTATGATGCTGCATAAGCCATGGAAGGAGTATTTATTATCAATGTCTAATTTATGGACAAGCCCACCACACTATGCCCATTTAGTGTGCCCAAATAGCTTCCATTTTGACCTGACTTACAGCATCAAACATGAATTGTTCCTTGAGAAGTCTTCATCAAATCCAAGCAGGAAATGGTTGGTTACCACAGTAACTAAGTTATCATTCATTATTGCATCAATGGGCTCATCTTCCCAGGCTAATTCGGATGTTTGTACATAGAATCCATAGCTGAGTAAGACTAGTAGTGACTGATATCACTCAACAGTATACGCACTACCTTTGGCACTATAAGCACTGGGTTAGCAAGAAGTCAGGCAGTTTCCAGTCTAATTCTAGCTTGATCTCCTAATAAACTGTTGGGACCTCAGAGACCTCCCTAGCCAGCATATAGACTGATAGTTTACTCTTGGCACTGGTGTTTTTATTTAATAGCCTATGGTTTCTGTATTATTTTTGGAAGAGGCCAAATATAATTTATATCTTTGTAAGTAGGCAAGATGGCTTTTTTTTTATGCTGGAAGCTTTCAAGCATTTACACTAGTTCTCCATCAAGTCTTCGGTTAGAGTTCATATTTCCATACTCTAGCACTGGTTCATGTGGAGAATAGTGTTAATAAATTTCTCCTGTGGTAACTTGAGAGTCTCAGTATCTTCATGCTTCTCTCTTCAGTTTCAGAGGCTTTTCTCCATGAAATCTGACATTGGAATAATCTAAGAACTAATGTGTTAGAAGTTTTCTCGTTTCTATGCCAAATGGCTTGATGACTTCCAACACTTTCTGTGATGGGACAGAGACCAGAAGCCTCACGCATAGGGAAGATGTTTACTTTATCCTGTAATGGGGAAGGAGTATCTACATCTAATTAAAATGATGACAGGGTCTGGAAATTAGACTAGTTTACCACTTAGGCTTACAGATTAATGCTACTGGGTTTTGTTTTACCCTTCTGATATTCGTTCTTTAACCTTCCCTATTGTGGTGTCTCATGCTATGGACTATATCAGTTCTTGAACTGTTGGTAAAATTTGGGAAATGGAACACTCTAGCAAGGCATCAGAAGATAGAGAGTTTATATGTGAGAAAATCTCTTGGGTTTGTGTGGGATAATTCTTCAATTTTTCTCTGCTTTGATGTTTGAATTCTATATTTAAGTGGCTCTGGTTTCAAATGCTGGCCCAAGAACTAGCTTTTTTTTTTTGGTATGTTGTATCAGTTAATGCGAGGTAATGGCTTTCTTTTAGTGGCAGTCCATGGTTAACTCAACATCTCAACATTCTGACTTCCTTTACTCATCCCGAAAACAGTTTCTTCATGAACTTCTGTATGATAATGGAGTGCACATCAAATTACTTACAAGTTAGAACTATCTATGTGTGGCATGTCTGTTCTCTGGAGCTTCAATGTGTACTAAATAGTTCCTTGTTATTTTATCAGAGTAGCTCATACATGTGGTGTTACACATCAGCATACTCAAATATTAATTGAAAAGATATTCACTTACAGATGGTTTTTTAAGTTATGTCAAATGAAATTACTATGAAAAACACTGTCAATAGAAAATAAGAGGGCTGGAGAGAGGACGCAAAATTTAGGAGTACTTGCTGCTTTGGCAAAAAGGACCCAAATTCAGTTCTGAGCACCCACATCACTTAGCAATGTCCTATAACTTCAGCTCTAGGGAATTTAATGCTGTCTTTCAACTTTTGCAGGCATACACACACACACACACACACACACACACACACACACACACTCACACACAGTCCCCACACCCCTCCCACCCCACATAAGAAAAAGTGTAAGTATAATAATGCTGAGATCGAACCTCAAAGTCCATCATTGAAATCATGAAGAAAAGTAATCAACAAAGAAGCAAAG